>NW_024427679.1:87500-88941 GCF_017562075.2 Anopheles merus | reverse complement strand
AATTTTGGTGCATGTGTACAACATGGACATCATGAACGCGTCGCTCGGGCTGCGCCCTCCGTGGTGTACTTTCCCTGATCGGTACACAATTTGGATGCACGGGCTATCCTGACCGGCAACTGGTACCAACATGGCATCCATGAACGCGTACGTAGTGTACTTCTGATCGGTACACAATTTTGGTGCATGTGTACCTCAACATGGAATCATGAACGCGTACGCTCGGGCTGCGCCCTCCGTGTTGTACTTTCCCTGATCGGTACACAATTTGGTGCATGTGTACCAACATGGACATCCATGACGCGTACGCTCGGGCTGCGCCCTCCGTGTTGTAATTCCCTGATCGGTACACAATTTTGGTGCACGGCTATCCTGACCGGCAACTTGTACCAACATGGACATCCATGAACGCTACGTAGTGTACTTCCCTGATCGGTACACAATTTTGGTGATGTGTACCAACATGGACATCCATGAACGCGTACGCTCGGGCGCGCCCTCCGTGTTGTACTTCCCTGATCGGTACACAATTTTGGTGCACGGCTATCCTGACCGGCAACTGGTACCAACATGACATCCATCTGAACGCTACGTAGTACTTTCCCTATCGGTACACAATTTTGGTGCATGTGTACCAACATGGACATCCATGAACGCGTACGCTCGGGCTGCGCCTCCGTGTTGTACTCCCTGATCGGTACACAATTTTGGTGCATGTGTGTACCAACATGGACATCCATGAACGCGTACGCTCGGGCTGCGCCCTCCGTGTTGTACTTTCCCTGATCGGTACACAATTTGGTGCACGGCTATCCTGACCGGCAACTTGTACCAACATGGACATCCATGAACGCGTACGTAGTGTACTTTTCCTGATCGGTACACAATTTTGGTGCATGTGTACCAACATGGACATCCATGAACGCGTACGCTCGGGCTGCGCCCTCCGTGTTGTACTTTCCCTGATCGGTACACAATTTTGGTGCACGGCTATCCTGACCGGCACTAAATCGTCACTTTTCGTTCATAATAGGAACGTCGTGTAGGTTTCATCATTAATGTTTGATTCGGTTTAATATGATTGAAAAATACGCTAAGTCCCAGAAATCTGAACTCGAATACTTCCTCCATGTTGCGCCAAAAGCTACTGACCAAACGCCTAGCTTGAGACCCATTTATAGTTTAATTTCCATTAATAGTTTGAAAAATACGCTAAGTCCAGAAATCTGAACTCGAATACTTCCTCCATGTTGCGCCTAAAGCTACTGACCAACGCCTAGCTTGAGACCCATTTATAGTTTAATTTCATTAATAGTTTTGAAAAATACGCTAAGTCCCAGAAATCTGAACTCGAATACTTCCTCCATGTTGCGCCAAAAGCTACTGACCAACGCCTAGTGAGACCCATTTATAGTTTAATTCCATTAATAGTTTTGAAAAA
>NW_024427679.1:72500-82500 GCF_017562075.2 Anopheles merus | reverse complement strand
CGAGCTGCGGGACATGATGGGTACAAAAGATCATGAACCCGGTCTTTTGGTGGGCAAGTTCCAAACCGACTCCTTGCAACCACCGCTCGATCCTCTCCAGGTTAGCCGTTGCTAACGCGCTGACCTGTTCCGTGGTCCTTCCCAAAAATGTGAAGGCCACGTCGTCAGCAAACCCGATGATGTCCGCTCGTAGTCCTTCGAGCGGCAAGCGGAGTAGGTCGTCATACATGACGTTCCACAGTGTTGGTCCTAGAACCGAACCCTGAGGAACGCCAGCAGATACAGTCCTCGACACTACTCCTTCATCCGTATCGTAGTGGAGCGTTCGGCCAATAAAATAGTTCCGCAGCAACGCCTGCAAATAAGGCGGAGTGTTTTTACGCTGCAGAGCTTGGCCGATCGCTGTCCAGTTTGCCGAGTTGAAGGCATTCCGGACGTCCACCGTTACCACCGCACAGAGGCGATCCCCCTTTCGCTTTTTATCAAGAGCGACTTTCCCGTTATCCATCACCCGAGTGATGGCATCCACGGTCGAACGCCCTTTACGGAAACCGTATTGGGCATCCGAAAGTCCCCCAGTGGACTCCAGGTGGGTTGTCAGCCTCCGCTGAATCAACCGCTCCAAAATTTTCCCCAACACACTCAGCAAGCAAATGGGCCGGTATGACGAGGGCTCCCCAGGTGGTTTCCCCGACTTGGTAAGCAGCACCAGTTGCTGCCGCTTCCATGCGTCGGGGAAAGTGCCTGCCTCCAGTAGCTGCTTATAGCTTTTGGCAAAAACGGCAGGAAAAGCCATAATTGCCGCAGCTGCAGCCATATTCGGAATATTGTCGTCCCCAGGAGCTTTCTTGGGGTTGAGTGAGCGGGCAATCTCCTTCAACTCTTCCGCCAACTCCTCCTCCGAGACCGGATCCATCGGATCCCCACCTACTTCCGTCTCGGGCCACTCCATCGGGGGACGCTCGGGAAAGAGCTCATTCACGATGAACTGGAGCTTATTAGCATCCCGTTCCATCGGAACCCGAGCTCCTTCCCACTGCTGCTTGCGGATTTGGTACGCAGGGCCAAAGCCGTGCGGTTCCAATTGTTCCGGCAGATCCTGCTTGTGTTGGTCCTTGCTGAGCTTGACGGCCCGTTCCAGGGCAGCGCGTGCGTCCGACTTCATTTGACGCCTTTCCTCGCGCTGCTCCTCGGTCCGGGCCCGGTTGAACCGCCGTTTCATTCCATGAAAATGGCTGCGCAACCGATCAATCTCGGACGTCCACCAATAAACTGGACGCCGGCCCTGTCGCCTTGGGGGTTGCCTAGGCATGGTGCCATCACAAGCCACCGTAATGGCCTGGGTCAGCTCCTCTGCCGTAGCAACATGCCCAAAAATGTCCTGGTCCCTCAAGATTTCAACGAACAAATCCTTGTCGAAGAATCTTGTGGACCACCTTCCCCCATTCACTGCTGAGTGTCCCACGTTATTGGCGCGCTGTCTCGGAACCCTGCCGACCACAAACTTAATAGTATTGTGGTCACTTGGGGTTTCGTCACAAACGCGCCAATTATTTTCCCCTACCAAAGAAGGGCTGCAAAACGACACGTCCACTATGGAGTTGCGGCCATTTCCCCCCATCCAAGTGCTCTGGTTGCCCTGGTTTAGGAGAACCAATCCCAAAGCAGCCGCCGCGTCCATCACAACTCCCCCCCTAGATACCCTTTCCCCATCGTTTGGCCTTCGCTCCATCCCCCATGCACCTGACCAGGCGTTTACGTCACCCCCGATCACGGTGTCCCGATTCCGTGGGAGTACAGACACAATTTCGGTCCATTTGCGTTTGTACTCCTCGACAGTCAAATCGGAACCCACGGGTGGTAGGTAAACGGAGCAGAAAACAATTCCCCGCATCTCGACCACAACGAAGTCCTCGCGTTGGTTGTCAATGATGCGCTGAAAAGGATAATCCCCAACTGATACCACTGCAACCCGGCCAGTGGTATCGGTAACCCAATTGCTGTTATTACTCGGCACCCAATAGGGGTCCGAGAGAATCAAAATATCACAACCCTCGGCACGAGCACTTTGCAAAAGCAAGTCTTGTGCCATTTGGTCATGATTGAGGTTCTGTTGGAACACTCTAATCATGACTGGGCTGTGGGGTTACCTTTCCAAAGTAGCGGCAACTGCGCTGGCCCAGCGAGTGCCCGATTGCATCCGGGCCCTGGCATCCCAAGCACTTCCGCTCCCTAGTGCACGGTCCCTCGTGCTTATCTTCTGCGCAACGGTGGCATTTGCTACTACGGTCCTTGCCACGGCAGCGGGCAGCAGTATGCCCGTATTCGTAGCACCGGTAGCATTGCCGCCGGCGTTCCAATAGCCGAAGCCTGCAGCATTTGCTGAAACCAACCGTGTACTGCCTCGCAAGGGCCTGGTCGGTGACCGCTATTGCTGGGCAATCGAAAAATGCGACCAACGTACCGTAATGCGTTTTTACGGTCGTGATTTGGTCGCTGAAAATTTCAACGCCCAACGCGGCACTCATTTCCGAAGAAATTTCTTCGGATGAAGTGCCAGGCGGAATGTTGGTGCAGTTCACCCGCACTGAGGGTGTCCGCGGTCGGCATTTGGCTTTGCCGTCAAGAGCCTTGGACACCTCTCTCCAAAGGGTCATCGTTTCCTGGTGCGACAATGGTGCTAATTCCAGGAGTAGATGACCCTTGAAGTTTGTGCGGATTCTCTGCACATCCTCCTTTTTCACCGTTTCCCTAAGGATTGGCATCATGTCCGCGTACTTGAATCCCCCAATTGATTCAAGTTCAATGGCATTTGGCATTCTGCCGGCCCTGGGATTAAAGGCAGGTGCCGGCTTTTGCTTGGGTTGGGGAGCAGAAGGTTGGGTATTTGCGGCGAGGCTGGCTGCTTGCTCAGCTTCACGCTGCTTCTTCCTCTTCCTCCTCTCCCGGCGCACGGCAGTCTTTCCCTTTACCGTCCGCCATTCTTGTGCCCCTCTTGCCCCCCTTGTGGTCCAGATCCCTGGTCACTTGAAAAAATTTCCCCTGCCAACGGTTCCTCTGCCGCAACAACCTTACTATTTTCCCCCTTCCCACCCTTTCCCTTTTTCTTGCTATTTTTCCCTCCGTGACCCACCAACTGTTGTCCCTGTTCCCTATTTCCTGCTGTCTTGGCCTCGTTTTCCCTAACTATTATGTCATACATCTCCCGCATGATTCCCCCAAAAACAGTGAAGAATTTGGTGACGTCAGACTCATTCAAGGGAATGGAACCGGTTGCTGCTCTTGATTGGGGCCTGCCAAAGGCCCCAAGTCTTGCTCCACAACCGGATCCTCCACCAAAAGATCCTCTGTTCCCGTTCCCACATCAATTCCTGACCCGGCCTCCCCTAGCCAAAATGCTGGAAGGTTGTGCAACAGGGCTAATACTGAGCCTATACGCTGTTCCCAATCAGAAAATTGGGGCGTTTTTGCTAAAATAGCCCTGTGCTTCACGGTGTCCCTGATAAACAGCATGAGCTCATGTTTTGCTTTTTGCAATGGGCCCATGGGATTGGAATCTGCTGGATATGCAGTTGCGAAAAATTTCCTGTCATATGTTTGCCCTGCCTTGGAACCCTCCCCTTGGCTGTCTTCCGCGATCTGCGGGAGAACAGATACCCTTTTTGCTTTCCCCTCCACCTCTACCGAAGAAGCTCTTCGTAGGGCAGGTGCCATCGCCTTGGGGGCTATCAGCTGGTTTGTTGATGCCCGTCTACCAAAGCTGGTGGCCGAAGCCTTAGACGGGGACATCGTTCCCAGTGAGCTACGGCGGGTGGAATATCTACTGGTTCCTGCCTTTGAGGGACTATTTCTACGAAGTAAAGTGGAGCGTGTATTCATCACCATTTTTCTACCGTTAATTTCTATGGTTAATTTCTATGGAGTTATTTATGACTGTCTACTGATTTTCTTAAGGGACTGGCAAAATTTTAATTAATTGATTGAATAATTAGGCTACTTGGGTGTTAACTAAGCGAGATTTTAATGTTAATTTATGTAATTAAGACGGAAAATTAAAATAATTGTCGTGTTTTGACGCGAGATGTCAATAGATTTCGCGCTGTATATAAACTGTCAATAGTTTTTTGTCGGTGTTATTGAACGTTTAATGTAAATGTCAGTCACGTAATTAATTAATTTGTCAGGCCTGATTAAGTGTCAATCGAAAAAATTATTATTGGTTGTCAATTGTCTAGGGTCAATTGTCTAAGGTCGAAAATTTAATGTCACGTTTGTTATTAAATTAAACAGAAGCTATTTTTAAAGTTATAATATTGTAACCAACAAGGAAATTTAAATTGAGTTAGTTTAATTTAGCAAGATTAGTCATAAATGAATAGCATCAATTATTTAAATGTCAAAGAATACATGAGAGAGTGTATAAGGTAATTAAGATTGGATATAAGTTAAATAAAAGTGAATGGGGGCTCTTTTTTTTTTTTTTTTTGAGTGGTAAGAAGGGGGAAGGAATTCCGATAATTATTTTATAAGGTATCAAGCTTAATAAATTGAAAATTTAGATTGTTTTATTTAAAAAGCTGTCAGTCTATTTAATGTCAATGTCAGGTGTAAAAAAGTTGTCAGAATTGTTTACTTGTCAAAAGAAAATGACGTTTTATGTCAAGAGTGCTGATATAAATCTAACCAAACGGTTAGAAATCGGCAAGGAATTAATAATAATTAATTTAAATCGAATATAATCTCGTTGTGGATATTTTAAAAGAATGTTTCAAGTGTTATGATGATTATTCAAAAAAGATTTAGGAGTTTAATTTATAAATTTCTATTGTCAATCAAGTGATTTTGGATATTAATAATGTAAATATGTTAATTATTAAGGATGCCAGCAAAAAATTTATTTATATGAATTATTTTAATTTAATAATTTAGAATTTTTAAGCAAAAGTGAGGTAAATTCAAATTAAATGTTTGAATATTATTAAATTTTCCGTTACGACTGTTAATTAATTTAAGTAATAACTGTCAACCAATTAAAATGTCGACGTGACGTCACTTGTCAGAGAATATTGAGCTGTCAATTTGATAATGTGTCAATGTTTGATGTCAAGTGGTTAGCTGTTAATTTGATAATGTAAATAAATCTATTTAATTAATTTAAAAACTATTCAAATCGAAAAACTAATTTATTTTTTAATAAACATGCAGAGGACCGGGATGAAAATAATAACTACGTGATTAAATAAAATTTCTATTTGGAAATGAATTTAGATTGAAACTAATGTCAAGTGGAATTAATATTGGGTGTTAAGGGAAATGATTTAAATGGCTTGTAATGGAAATTATGCTTAAAAATGATGAAGCAATGAAATTAAAAGCAAGAATATGAATTTGTGTATTATTGCGCTGAAGGCGATGTCAATATATTATTAAATGAATGACTTGTTTAAATAATATATATTTGTATATATATTTATAAAGAATAAAATAATATTTAAATGATTTAATTGAAATAAAATTGCCAACGGAAAGTAACTGAACTAGTGTAAATATTATTATTATCGCGGAAGGCTTGGTGTATTAAATTTAATTCTTCAGAATTTTAGTTATTTCAAAATTTTGAGATTTGAATGAAATGAATGAAATGAATGAAATTTAGGAATGCTTAAAAGTGACAAACTACGTGAGGAGACGTGTGTGCTTCAACGTTACAGGTAAAATGGGAATTTTCCCCCGTTCTATTTTGGCTATGCTACGGGTTACAGGTAAAATGGGTTTCCGGTCACCTTGCTCTATGCTCCGTTATTGGAGATTATTTTGTTAGCTTTACGAGAGTTTTGAAATTTTGTTAGGATGGATACTTTAAATTTAAATATTCAGTTCTACTTTGAATGAATATAATGATAAGCAAAGCAATAATAAATAGGATTTAGTTTAAATTGAATATGAGGTCTGCATGGATAATTAGAATATTGAGTCAACTAATATAAGAATTATTTATGGAGTATGGCTTTAAAAGTATTAATTGATTTTAAATCTTTTGTTATTGTATATTAAATCGTTCTTGTGGGATCGGGCCGGCAGATAAAAGTAGTAAAGTATTTAATGAAAGTATTTAAGAACCCTTGAGTAAAAGTGAGTTTATTTAATTTAAATATTTGAGCATAATTAATTGATCAATTGCAGGTGTCAAATTATTTAATTTAATGTCAAAATGGTAAGGGGCTTTAATATAAATCTTTTAAAATTATTGCTCAACTTTCCAAATAAGAAATATTAATTATTATAAGACATGCAAACAACCGGGGAAAAAAAGCTACGTGATTTAATGAACTTCTACTTGTTAAGGGGTTTTGGATGGAGAGAACGTATTGTCAATAATTAATAAGGTGGAGAATTGTAATTTAGGCAAACGAGTTATTAAAATCGAATTATAAATTAATTTATATTAAGTTTGGAGATGTATTAATGGATTGAGAATGATTGTATAAGGAAATTAAATTGATGGTTTAAATGAAAGTTTGCTATGGCAATAATGAAGCAACGAATTGAAATTGAGATTATTTAATTTGATGAGTTTCGCGGAAGGCAATTTTAATTTTTTAATTGAAAGCTTGTTTAATTGAATAAATGTTTGAAAAGTATAAAATAATATTTAAATAATTTAATTGAAAGATATTTGCCGACGGAAAGTAATTGAACTAGTGTAAATATAATTATTATAGCGGAAGGCTTTGTATGTGTAGATTTAATTCTTTGGAGTTTAAGTTATTTAAATATTTGTGATATGAATGAAATAATTGAAATGAATGAAGTTTAGGAATGCTTAAACCGGGAGAAAAGGAATAACTAAGTGATTTAATATATTTCTACTTGTTAAGGGTTATGGATTGGGAGATCGTATTGCCATTAATTTAAAGGTGAAGAATTGTACTGAAGCAACTGAGTTTGTTAAATTGAATTTTAAAATAATTTATATCAAGTTTAAAGATGTATATAAGAATTGAGATTGATTGTAGTAGTGTAATTAAATTGATGGTATGAAATTGAAGTATGCTATAGCAATGTATTAAAGAAGAGGAATTTACTTAATTTTGCTATTTTGTGCTTAAGGCGATTTAATTAATTTTAATAAAAAGACTTGTTTAAATGAAGATTTTTCTTATTAATAGTGGAAAAGAATAAAATAATATTTAATATTTTAAGTAAACAAAAAATTTCCAACGGGAAGTAATTGGACTGGTTTAATTATTATTATTATCGCGGAAGGCTTTGTATGTGTTAATTTAATTCTTCAGAATTTTAGTTATTTCAAAATTTTGAGATTTGAATGAAATGAATGAAATGAATGAAATTTAGGAATGCTTAAAAGTGACAAACTACGTGAGGAGACGTGTGTGCTTCAACGTTACAGGTAAAATGGGAATTTTCCCCCGTTCTATTTTGGCTATGCTACGGGTTACAGGTAAAATGGGTTTCCGGTCACCTTGCTCTGTGTTTCGTTATTGGAGAATATTTTGTTAGCTTTACGAGAGTTTTGAAATTTTGTTAGGATGGATTTTGAAATTTAAATTGTTAGCTCTACTGGGTTTGGAATTGTTCTACTTTACGAATGGTGGTTTGAATTATTTATGTAATATATTTTTTGCCTATTTCTACTGTTAGTTTTATATTTAATATGAAATTTAATGCTGAGGGGGAGAAAGAATCGAAATAAGAAAATAAATGCAGTTTTATATAATAATGGTTTAGTTGGGGAACTAATTGAGATTTGGTTAGGTTGTGAATGGGATTTCAAATTCTACACTATAAAAATTTAAACTATTTGCCGGTTTGAAAACTCTCGATGTTTCTCGTCGCTGGAACAGATGGAACCGGGAGTCTCGAACACAACACACACTTAGCACAAGTATTCTCGTGGACCGCTCAACGAAAGCTTATTTGCAGAAGGCTTAATTAATTAATTTATTAATTGAACGCAGAAGGCGATGCTAATAATAATTGTCTTATAGGATTTTGAATATTTTTTTTTTTTTGCAGAGGGCAATTTAATTCAATAAATATATTTGCTGAAGGCTTATGTAATTAATTTGGTTTATTTAAGGCAAACAGTTTATTAATAATTATTATTAAGTTTATAAAAAATTGTGAAGTATTTTGCAGAAGGCAACTATTGAAAATAATTTTGTTCCAACGCTGAAGGCGATGCTAATTTCCCAATGGAGGAAGAAGGATTTAAAAAACAGGCAAATTGAATTAATTGATTTTAATTAAATCAAATGCAGAAGGCTTATGGCAATCGGAGCAGTCAACACGAGAACACTGCACTTCACTTTTCACACACACACACTAGTGATTCCGGCCGAAGTCTCAACGAATGCTTGATGCAGAAGGTTAATTAAAAATAAGACGCTGAAGGCGATGCTTTTACTATTAATTTATTGAAATTGGCAAGTGAATTAAAATTTAATATTTAAACTAGGTTAATTAAATGGTTTGAAAAGGTATTTAAGCGCTGAGGGCGATTCTAATAAGCAATCAAATGAATTTTTTGTGAATAAATTATTAGTGCAAAAGGCTAAATAATTAAAAATATATTTTTTTTAGTTGCAGAAGGCAATTCTATTTATTTAATTTAATATAACTTGATTATTTATTTAATTTGTTTGCAGAAGGCACTTGGTAAAGACGCTGAAGGCGATGCTAAATTCCCGACGGCAAATGTGGGTTTGTAGAATTAAATTAATTAATTAATTGCAGAAGGCTTAGAACAAAAAGCAATCGGAGTTATCAAAACACGGGATCACTTCACTTTCACACACACACACACAACACTAGTGATTCCGGCCGAAGTCGTCGACGAAAGCTGTTTTTTTTTATGAAAGCGCTGAAGGCGTTACAAAATGATATTGCTTAAGGCACTTTTTTTTTAAATAATATTTATTAATTAATTGATTTGCAGAAGGCTTAGGATTTTTTCACTGAAGGCGATTCTAAATAAATTTAATTAAGTAAAATTAAATCAATTTTAAATGCTGAAGGCTTATTTAAAACAAATGGTTTATTAATGGGACACTGAAGGTGATGCTAATTTAAATTGGGAGTAAGTTAATTATATTTAAATAAAATCCACAAAAGGCAGTTAAATGGAAAACGCTGAAGGCGATGCTAATTTCCGCACGAAAAATGTGGGTTTATTGAATAAATTATTAATTGCAGAAGGCTTAATGCAAAGGGCGATCGGAGTTATCAAGACACGGAATCACTTCACTTCACTTTTTCACACACACACACACACACAACACTAGTGATTCCGGCCGAAGTCGTCAACGAGAGCTTATTTAAAAAGATGCGCAGAAGGCTATGCTAAAATTTATTTAATTGCTTAAGGCACTTTTAAATAAAATAATCGAAAGAA
Organism: Anopheles merus; assembly: GCF_017562075.2. NCBI lineage: Eukaryota > Metazoa > Arthropoda > Insecta > Diptera > Culicidae > Anopheles > Anopheles merus. The sequence continues at coordinate 73,085 of NW_024427679.1, read as the reverse complement.
AATTATTAATTTATATATAAATATGCAGAAGGCTTTCTCTTTTGTAATACACTGAAGGTGATTCTAATATATTAAACAAGGGCAATTTAAATCTTGTTTATTGCAGAAGGCTTTTAAAAATAAATGTATAATAATTGGCACTGAAGGTGATGCTAATTGTAATTAATGGAAAGTTAAAGAAATAGATATTAAAATAATAAAAATCGCAAAATGTAGTTAATTCAAACGCTGAAGGCGATGCTAATTTCCCGACGGCAAATGTGGGTTTTTTTTTGAATTATTATTTTTTGCAGAAGGCTTAACAAAAATGGCAATCGGAGTTATCAAGACACGGAATCACTTCACTTCACACACACTTGGCACTTGTAGTACCGGTTAACAATTCCAAAGCTTGATTATATAAATTTAAAATTGCAAATATGCCGACGGGAAAAAGCCGATGGCAAAAAATAATACAAAATATTTTAAATTACACAGAAGGTGATGCTAAAATGCCGACGGGAAAAAAGCCGACGGCAAAAAGAAATAAATTAAATTAAATACACAGAAGGTGATGCTAAAATGCCGACGGGAAAAAAAGTCGAC
>NW_024427679.1:60000-67500 GCF_017562075.2 Anopheles merus | reverse complement strand
TAGGTAACGCTGCCAATTACCTGTTTCTCTTAGTAAAACTCACAACTCATTCCTTGGGTTTGGAAGTGTCCATGTCGGTGCCGAGTACAAGTTACCGCGTTCAAAGTTTGGTAAGCAGCGCACTCGACCTCCAACATAACACTTCACGTCTTGATATGCTCTCTACAAAAGCGTGCGCCAATGTAGGTACAAATTAATGTACGTCCCAGATAGTGACGATCTCTGGGAGGAAGAACCTTAAGGAACTCCCCGCACATATCAAGACTTATAGGTGAGAACGGCCAATCACCTATTTCTCTTAGTAAAACTCACAACTCATTCCTTGGGTTTGGAAGTGTCCATGTCGGTGCCGAGTACAAGTTACCGCGTTCAAAGTTTGGTAAGCAGCGCACTCAACCTCCAACATAACACTTCACGTCTTGATATGCTCTCTACAAAAGCGTGTGCCTATGTAGGTACAAATTAATGTACGTCCCAGATAGTGACGATCTCTGGGAGGAAGAACCTTAAGGAACTCCCCGCACATATCAAGAATTATAGGTAACGCTGCCAATTACCTGTTTCTCTTAGTAAAACTCACAACTCATTCCTTGGGTTTGGAAGTGTCCATGTCGGTGCCGAGTACAAGTTACCGCGTTCAAAGTTTGGTAAGCAGCGCACTCGACCTCCAACATAACACTTCACGTCTTGATATGCTCTCTACAAAAGCGTGCGCTAATGCAGGTACAAATTAATGTACGTCCCAGATAGTGACGATCTCTGGGAGGAAGAACCTTAAGGAACTCCCCGCACATATCAAGAATTATAGGTAACGCTGCCAATTACCTGTTTCTCTTAGTAAAACTCACAACTCATTCCTTGGGTTTGGAAGTGTCCATGTCGGTGCCGAGTACAAGTTACCGCGTTCAAAGTTTGGTAAGCAGCGCACTCGACCTCCAACATAACCTTCACGTCTTGATATGCTCTCTACAAAAGCGTGCGCTAATGCAGGTACAAATTAATGTACGTCCCAGATAGTGACGATCTCTGGGAGGAAGAACCTTAAGGAACTCCCCGCACATATCAAGACTTATAGGTGAGAACGGCCAATCACCTATTTCTCTTAGTAAAACTCACAACTCATTCCTTGGGTTTGGAAGTGTCCATGTCGGTGCCGAGTACAAGTTACCGCGTTCAAAGTTTGGTAAGCAGCGCACTCAACCTCCAACATAACACTTCACGTCTTGATATGCTCTCTACAAAAGCGTGTGCCTATGTAGGTACAAATTAATGTACGTCCCAGATAGTGACGATCTCTGGGAGGAAGAACCTTAAGGAACTCCCCGCACATATCAAGAATTATAGGTAACGCTGCCAATTACCTGTTTCTCTTAGTAAAACTCACAACTCATTCCTTGGGTTTGGAAGTGTCCATGTCGGTGCCGAGTACAAGTTACCGCGTTCAAAGTTTGGTAAGCAGCGCACTCGACCTCCAACATAACACTTCACGTCTTGATATGCTCTCTACAAAAGCGTGCGCTAATGCAGGTACAAATTAATGTACGTCCCAGATAGTGACGATCTCTGGGAGGAAGAACCTTAAGGAACTCCCCGCACATATCAAGAATTATAGGTAACGCTGCCAATTACCTGTTGCTCTTAGTAAAACTCACAACTCATTCCTTGGGTTTGGAAGTGTCCATGTCGGTGCCGAGTACAAGTTACCGCGTTCAAAGTTTGGTAAGCAGCGCACTCGACCTCCAACATAACCTTCACGTCTTGATATGCTCTCTACAAAAGCGTGCGCTAATGCAGGTACAAATTAATGTACGTCCCAGATAGTGACGATCTCTGGGAGGAAGAACCTTAAGGAACTCCCCGCACATATCAAGACAAATAGTTAAGAACGGCCAATCACCTGTCTCTCTGCGAGACGTGTATAAAACACTGAATATAACTCACAACTTAACCCGTAAGTAGGGAAGTGTCCATGTCGGCGCCGAGTGCAAGTTACCGCGTTCAAAGTTTGGTAAGCAGCGCACTCGACCTCCAACATAACCTTTCCCCGTCTTGATATGCTCTCTACAAAAGCGTGCGCTAATGCAGGTACAAATGAATGTACGTCCCGGATAATGACGATCTCCGGGAGGAAGAACCTTAAGGAACTCCCCGCACATATCAAGACCAATAGTTAAGAACGGCCAAGCACCAGTTAGGGAGTGCGTGTAGGCGCCGAGTACAAGTTACCGCGTTCAAAGTTTGGTATGCAACGCACTCGACCACCAACACAACACGTCCCGTCTTGATATGCTCTCTACATAAGCTTACGCAAATGCAGGTACAAATGAATGTACGTCCCGGATAGTGACGATCTCCGGGAGAGAGAACCTTAAGGAACTCCCCGCACATATCAAGACTGAGGTTTTGCCGTGCATGTCAGCGCCGAGTGCAAGTTACCGCGTTCAAAGTTTGGTAAGCAGCGCACTCGACCTCCAACATAACACTCCAACCTCGTTATAACTCATTATAACCACGTTAATGATCCTTCCGCAGGTTCACCTACGGAAACCTTGTTACGACTTTTACTTCCTCTAAATCATCAAGTTCGGTCAACTTCGGCCGTGCCAACTGCAACTCACGAAGGAATCGCGGAAGGTGTGCCTCCAGAGACCTCACTAAATAATCCATCGGTAGTAGCGACGGGCGGTGTGTACAAAGGGCAGGGACGTAATCAGCGCTAGCTAATGACTAGCACTTACTAGAAATTCCAGGTTCATGGGGACCATTGCAGTCCCCAATCCCTACTAAATGAGCATTTGGGTGATTTCCCGTTCCTCTCGGAATGGGGGCGCCATAAGGCGAGAACACGCTGCTGCTCACATTGTAGCACGCGTGCAGCCCAGAACATCTAAGGGCATCACGGACCTGTTATCGCTCAATCTCATCTTGCTAAACACAAGTTGTCCCGCTAAGCAGGGCAAACTAAGTGACGGGCACCCGTGAGGACACCCGCCACTCCTAACGTCAGGTGCGCCCGGAGGCACACTACTGACAGCGTTCTAGTTAGCTTGACTGAGTCGCGTTCGTTATCGGAATTAACCAGACAAATCATTCCACGAACTAAGAACGGCCATGCACCACTACCCTTAAGTTTGAGAAAGAGCTATCAATCTGTCTTACCTCAATAAGTTCGGACCTGGTAAGTTTTCCCGTGTTGAGTCAAATTAAGCCGCAAGCTCCACTTCTTTTTTTTTTTTTTTAAATTCTTCAAGAGTTCTTTATTGAGGACCATTGTTTCCCGAAAGAACCCCGCTCCTACCGGCGGGGGGTTACCACTAACGGATTTCCCCCCGCCGGGAATTCCGCCCGTTTGGGCCTTTCTCTTTATTTATTTGAATTCAAAAAAATTTTTTTTTTTTCACTATTTTTCCTTTCGTGAAAGGTTTTCGTTGCCGCCTTTTTAACATTAAATATGTTCCGGTAACCGTTGTCCTTGTCCTAATCCTTGCAGGTTTCACCGTATCATCACAGAGCTGCGTCAGCGCGCGGACACGTTCGCCGATGTTACGGCAGCTCGCTCGTCATCCGTGAGGCTGCTTCTTCGTTCGGCAAGCTGGGAGCTCGGCAGCTCGTCCCACGGGGGAGGCTGAGCCTCGACCTCCGCTTGCCGTTGCTCCAGCCGCCGCTGCCTCTCTCTCTGCCGCCGGTTAATGCGACGCCGCTCCACTTCCGCTGCAGATGGTGGTAGTCGCCCACGTCGTTGGCGACCCTGCGGAACAGCTCCTAGCACTCCGGCCCGACGCCTTTCCCGGTATTGGAGCTGCATAAAGTTACGCCGCAGTCGCCGCATCTCCATCGTGCGTGGGGAGGGAGGCAATCCCCGGCTGCGCGGGGGGATTGGCGGTTCTGGAGGGCTGACCTCCTCCTCCTCGACCTCCCCTGTCGGCTCCGCTACGTCGTCGGCCGCGTCGTCATTGGCCGCTGCGCGTGCCAAGATAGCCGGGACGACCTCGTTCTCACCGAGCCGCTCCTGCCGACGCCGCTGCCGCATTCGCCGGGCGCTGCGGTTGCGCACCTCCCGTCGCATCAGCCGTCTCCGCTCTGCCTCCGCCATGTCCACGGGCGGGCTGGCTGCTGGATCTGGCTGAGCAGCCTCAGCAACTGCCAAGGTAAGCTGCTCCTGCCGCCAGTCCTCCTGCAGCACGGAGAGGATCCGCCGAGCCGCTTGCTGGATGCGGTCCCACGACTCCGCGCTCTCCAGCAGACGACTGCCGATGTTGTCCTCGTCGACGCCGTCAATAACTCCGCGCGAACATCCGCGAAGCGGGGACACACAAACAGTACGTGGGCCACCGACTCGACCGACCCTGCGCACCTGGGACAGTCCGGGGACGGAGCGAACCCGAACACGTGCAGGAATTCGTGGACGAATGCGTGTCCACTCAATACCTGCGAGAGGTAGAAGTCTACCTCCCCGTGCTTCCGTCCCGTCCACAGGCGCACGTCTGGCACTTGTCGGTGGGCCCAACGTACATAGCGGCTGGTGTTCTGCGCCGCCTCGTCGTCCCACTGTTGCTGCCACAGCTGCTGTGATGCCTCCTTCTCCTCCTGGCGAATCGCCTCTCGACTGCTGTCCGGGCTCAACTGCAGTCGGTTGTAGCAGCGGGCGTCTTCCTTCACCAGGAGGTGGTAGGGCAGTTCTCCGGCCAAAACCACCGCTACCTCGCAGCTGGTGGAGTGGAAGGCGCTCGTGATGCCCTGGGCCAGGGGCCGTTGCACGCGGTCCAAAATCCGCCTGCACCACTGCAGGTCCGCGGCTTCTGCCCAGACGGGTGCGCCGTAGCGGATGATGGACGCGGCCACTGCGGCGAGCAGCTTCCGCTTGCTCACTTGGGGGCCGCTGTGGTTGCGCATGACGCCACGCAACGCTCGCACCACACGGAGGGCCTTGTCCGCGACCATCTCGACGTGTGGGCGCCACGACAGGTGGTCGTGAAGCATGACCCCCAAGTAGCGGATCGACCGCTTCGAGCGCACTTCCACTCCACAGATGTTAACTGGGATATTTCTATACCCGCTGCGTTTGCTCGACACCATCAGCAGCTCCGTTTTCTCCGGTGCCAGGGAGAGATGGTGCTGCACCATCCAGCTGTTGACTGCTACCACGGCTTCCTCCGCGATCGCTGCTGCGTGCTCCGGTGTTGTCCCCGCTGCCAGGATCGCAAGATCGTCGGCGAATCCCACGATGGAGGCGCCCTCAGGGAGCTCTACGGCTAGCACGCCGTCGTACATAATGTTCCACAATGTGGGGCCCAATATGGACCCCTGTGGAACACCTGCCGATACTCGGCGGGTAACCGGCCCGTCCGCCGTGTCGTACGTGAGCTCCCTGTCGGCGAAGTAGTCCTGCAGTATGCGGCACAACTGCACGGGGACTCCCTTCGCCTGGAGCGCCTCGGCGATGCTCTGCCAGCTAGCCGTATTGAACGCGTTACGGACGTCCAGGGCCACAACCATGAGGCAGCGCCGGTCACGGTTGTTTGTCCTTCCAAAGGACTTCGCCCTTCGTCCCGCGTCCACGACTTGCTGTATAGCCTGCAGAGTCGATCGCCCTCGCCGGAATCCGAACTGCTGCTCAGACAGTTGCGGACTCTCTGGATCCTCGATGTATTCGTTGAGCCGGTTCAATAGCAGCCGCTCCAAAGCCTTGCCCGTATTGTCTAGCAGGCAAATCGGGCGAAAGGACGACGGTTCGCCCGGTGACTTGCCTGGCTTTGGCAGGAGCACCAGTCGCTGCTTTTTCCACGGCTGCGGAAAGCAGGACGTGTCCAGGCACTCCTGAAACACCCGGCGGAAGGGCTCCGGTTGCTGCCTGAGAGCAACCGTAAGTGCGGCGTTCGGTACTCCATCAAGCCCAGGAGCCTTCCGCGGGTGCATGCTGGCTGCTATATTCTCCAGCTCGGTCAGGCCGATCGATCGGAGCGGCGCCATGTTGCCAACTCGGAGATCAGGCCACTCTACCGGCGGATGAACCGGGAACAAGGCGTCGACAATTCGCCGCAGTTCTGCTGGATCGCGTTCCGGGGCTGAGCGGGCCGCCTGGAACCAGTGGAAGACCTTCCGGAAAAAGTTTCCGGTTTCATCCTCCCTGATCGACAGCAAGAACCGGTCGAACGCCTCGTTCTTACTCGAACGAATAGCCTTCCGAAGGCTCTCTCTGGCAGCTGAGAGTTCCGATTGGAGCTGCTCTTCCAGCGGGATTGTTCTCCTCGCCATCTGCTCCTTTCTGGAGAGCTCGTCGATCATTGCCTGAATCGCCGGAGTCCACCAGTAAGCTGGCCGACCTGTGTGGTCCTGCGCTGGGAAGACCCGCGACATCGTCTCGTCGCAGACGCTGGTCAGCGACTCAACCAAGCTTTCGACGCTGTTAGCGTGACGGGCGAACCCAATCATGGCCAGCGCTTTCCCGAAAAGCTGGGAGTCAAACTGACTGGTCTTCCAGCGCGTACCGGCGTTGCTTACACGGGCCGGGCGCTGTCCACGCCGTGCTGCCCGATCCCTCGTTGGTGGTGGACTCACGCCAACCTCGTACCGGACGTATCGGTGGTCGCTCAGCGTAACCACGTCGGGCACGCGCCAGCCTCGGGCGCTGTCTTCGCGCGGGTCGAGACGGCTTATCGCACTGCTTGCGAATGTAACGTCCGGTCGGCTGGGCGGGAACCGAGTTGTGCCCACTCGGTTCCCCTTGAACGTTGGTAGGCAGTCTGCCTTGTTCAGTAGCACCAGCCCGAGGTTGTCCGCCAACTGGAGAAGCTCCAAGCCCTTCGGGCAAGTCCTGCTGCTTCCCCAGTCAAGGTGCATGGCGTTGAAATCGCCGGCCAGGAGAACCCGGCTGCACCCGCGGACGATCAGGTCAATTTTCTCCATAGTACTCCGGAACTCGGGGACTCCCGTCTGCGGCGACACGTAGCAGCTCACAATTGTTACTCCTCCCACGTCGGCAGCAACCACACCGAGGGTCTGACGGTGCCTGATACGCTGTATCGGCAGCCGGTTGCCGTTTACGACGATGGCAACCGTCTTACTCTCGTCCGTCACCCAATTGCCGTTATTGCGCGGTACGCAATAGGGCTCGGACAAGAGCAGAACGTCGAGACCCTCGGTGGTCATCACGTGCAACGCCAGGTCCTGGGCGTTTTCACAATGATTGGAGTTGAACTGCAGGATGTTCAGCATTGTGATGGCAGTCCTTTGCACATGGGGGCGGCGATGCGATGTGGGCCGCCGCAGACAATGCACTTCGGGTCCGAAGTGCATGACGCCGCTCGATGATCAGCAGCTCCGCAGCGCAGGCACAGGCTGGATCGATCCACGCCGGTGCATTCTGTTGTGGTATGGCCGCGCTCCAAGCAGCGGAAACAGCGAACCGCGCTTCGCTGTTGTTTTGGGGCACTGCGTACCAGGCACACCGAATGTCCGACTATGATACGCTTGTCCAGAAGGAGGTCAGCGTCTTTCCGT
>NW_024427679.1:0-55000 GCF_017562075.2 Anopheles merus | reverse complement strand
AGTCCAATCGGTACTCTGCACTCTCATGTATACTAATGTTTCACTTGGATACACCCCACTGTTTTGTCCTACGGGCGTGTAAGCTCTCCACGACGGGATGCATTGATTGGTTCAGCGATCTTTCTGCACTTCGTGGATCTACTCCTTCGATGTGTCGGGAAACATTGCTAGCGGTCACTCTGCACTAGTGGAAGAACCCCACCGTGATACGGGAGACATTGCTAACGGTTACTCTGCACCTCGTCGAGTTACCACCGTGTGTCGGAAGACTTTGCTCCTGAGTCTCTCTGCACTGCGTAAGCTACCGCCGTGTGTCGGGAAGCATTGCTAGCGGTCACTCTGCACTAGTGGAATGATACCACCGTGATACGGGAGACATTGCTAACGGCTACTCTGCACTTCGCGGACCTGCTTACTCTGTGACGGGAGACTTGCTAGCGGCTTCTCTGCACTACTGGGCTACCACCTTGTGACGGGAGACATTGCTAGCGGTCACTCTGCACTAGTGGTAGAACACCACCGTGATACGGGAGACATTGCTAACGGTCACTCTGCACAGGTGCCAATACCACCTTGTGACGGGAAACATTGCTAGAAACCGATCGGCATCTCTGCGCGATTACTTGAACACACCCCCAACTTAGTCAACTGTTAAACTTTTTCGTAATCACGGCGGGACACATTGCTCGAGCTCTAACGGACCTCTGCACGCATGAAACATGGTGGCGGGAATCATTGCTAGAACCGAACGGCGCCTCTGCGCGATGTACAAGCTCAACAGGAACCTCGTATCGGCTGCCGAGCCGGAGCTCGAACAACTTGGACTATCACCTCTAATTATATCAACTCACACCTCCCCCGAGGGTTCCGCAGAATTGCTTCTGGGTCCCCTTATCGTTAATTGCGATTCGTGTTTGCATTACACTACATTGAGCTATTCCAACTTGTTTATCCGCATGGCGAACATTTGCTGCATAGAACATTTAAGTTCCACTTTGCTCTCCCCTACGTGGGTCTGAGCTTCGCTCTCAGGGAAAGTTATGCCACATTTGGTGAGAGAAACCCGGTTTCATCACGCTATTTTACCTGCACCATGACCCCAGACACATTTGTTCAATGGATTAGATCCAAGGAACGCCGACAAACCATGCACCACTACCCTTAATAGCTCATCGAGCTTAGCGTGAATCCTTCGAGTTTCCCTAAAAAGTTCGATTGGTCTTGCAGTGTTTAAAGACAACGCGGCTTAGTTTCAAGCATGCATTTAATATACGCTTACGAAAACCTCTTAAACTGTTACGACTTTTATGCTTGAAACCATCACGACGAAGTCTTAGGGTCCGTAGACCCGTGATGTACCGCTCCAGGGAGCTTTTTGAAAGGTTGGGTAGGTCCTTTCAGGGTCCGTAGACCCTCTACGCTGCCAGTTCTCAGCGTAAGAGTACAGCAAACTAGCCAGCTACTGTCTCTTCATGGGTCCGAAGACCCAAAAATATATTTGCTACTGACCACCTTAAGCGATGCTGGGGTGTCTGTAATTTTCGAGATTTTGTCCCCGGGACACCTAGTCCGGGGCATAAGCCGTGTACTACAAGGCCTAATTTTACTCTAATATACGCATATCAACTCGAAATCATAGGTTAAGATCATCGGCAGACACCACCAGACACCACTTTTGCTTCATAAGTTCGGACTATGGTCATACGACGAACTAAATCGGGGAGGGGACGTATGACCCAAATGGGGGCCGAAATGACCCACCGACACCTCAAACCATGCTCCTACGACAAAATAGAGGTAAAAACTACGATTTGGTGAAATTTTCATTTTTGACCTCGGAGCAAGGTACCCTCCCTATAGTAGGCAATGAACAAATGATCATGTTCCCAGGAGGGCAAAAGTTGGGAACTCGAGAGGAAAGCGCTAATGGCGCGCCTTACCTAGGGGCCCGTAGAGTAAAAAGGGTACCCCCAAAAAAGTTGTTGTTTGACGTTCTGGTTTCACTTTTCATCATCTAAAATGCGTTTTCTACACGTTTTCAGTGATTTTGGCGAAAAAAAATTTTTTGACTACTCGAGCTCTCCGGCCCGTTCGGTGACCATTTTTTGACAAAAGCTAGGGAGCTGCCCCTAGGTTTGGGGTATCACAAAATTTTGAAAAGTGGTCAAAAAACCACTATCCAGAATCGGATGTAGAATCATTAGACGAACTTAAAATTGTTCTACGACCCATGTCTGCGACGTTTAGTTTTCGAGTTATGGCCCGCCGTAGGTCTGACGGAGAACTTTTGCTAAGCGCACTTTGATGTTTGTATGAAAAAGTACCCTACCTAGGGACGCGTAGAGCAAATTGGTACCCCCGGGCATGTTGTCGGTTGACTTTCTGGTTGCACTTTTCATCATCTAGGGTGTGTTTCTGACACGTTTTGAGGGTTTTTAGCGAAAAAATTTTTTTGACTACTCGAGCTCTCCGGCCCGTTCGGTGCACTTTTTTGCAAAAAGCTAGGGAGCTGTCCCTAGGTTCGGGGTGTCACAAAATGATGAAAAGTGGTCAAAAAACCACTATCCAGAATCGGATAGAGAATGATTAGACGAGCTTAAAATTGTTCTACGACCCATGTCTGCGACGTTTAGTATTCGAGTTATGGCCCGCCGTAGGTCTGACCGAGCAATTTTTGTTCCGCGCACTTTGTGCACCGTGCACATTGATGTTTGTATGAAAAAGTACCCTACCTAGGGACGCGTAGAGCAAATTGGTACCCCCGGGCATGTTGTCGGTTGACTTTCTGGTTGCACTTTTCATCATCTAGGGTGTGTTTCTGACACGTTTTGAGGGTTTTTAGCGAAAAAAATTTTTTTGACTACTCGAGCTCTCCGGCCCGTTCGGTGCACTTTTTTGCAAAAAGCTAGGGAGCTGTCCCTAGGTTCGGGGTGTCACAAAATGATGAAAAGTGGTCAAAAAACCACTATCCAGAATCGGATAGAGAATGATTAGACGAGCTTAAAATTGTTCTACGACCCATGTCTGCGACGTTTAGTATTCGAGTTATGGCCCGCCGTAGGTCTGACCGAGCAATTTTTGTTCCGCGCACTTTGTGCACCGTGCACATTGATGTTTGTATGAAAAAGTGCCCTACCTAGGGACGCGTAGAGCAAATTGGTACCCCCGGGCATGTTGTCGGTTGACTTTCTGGTTGCACTTTTCATCATCTAGGGTGTGTTTCTGACACGTTTTGAGGGTTTTTAGCGAAAAAAATTTTTTTGACTACTCGAGCTCTCCGGCCCGTTCGGTGCACTTTTTTGCAAAAAGCTAGGGAGCTGTCCCTAGGTTCGGGGTGTCACAAAATGATGAAAAGTGGTCAAAAAACCACTATCCAGAATCGGATAGAGAATGATTAGACGAGCTTAAAATTGTTCTACGACCCATGTCTGCGACGTTTAGTATTCGAGTTATGGCCCGCCGTAGGTCTGACCGAGCAATTTTTGTTCCGCGCACTTTGTGCACCGTGCACATTGATGTTTGTATGAAAAAGTACCCTACCTAGGGACGCGTAGAGCAAATTGGTACCCCCGGGCATGTTGTCGGTTGACTTTCTGGTTGCACTTTTCATCATCTAGGGTGTGTTTCTGACACGTTTTGAGGGTTTTTAGCGAAAAAAATTTTTTTGACTACTCGAGCTCTCCGGCCCGTTCGGTGCACTTTTTTGCAAAAAGCTAGGGAGCTGTCCCTAGGTTCGGGGTGTCACAAAATGATGAAAAGTGGTCAAAAAACCACTATCCAGAATCGGATAGAGAATGATTAGACGAGCTTAAAATTGTTCTACGACCCATGTCTGCGACGTTTAGTATTCGAGTTATGGCCCGCCGTAGGTCTGACCGAGCAATTTTTGTTCCGCGCACTTTGTGCACCGTGCACATTGATGTTTGTATGAAAAAGTACCCTACCTAGGGACGCGTAGAGCAAATTGGTACCCCGGGCATGTTGTCGGTTGACTTTCTGGTTGCACTTTTCATCATCTAGGGTGTGTTTCTGACACGTTTTGAGGGTTTTTAGCGAAAAAATTTTTTTGACTACTCGAGCTCTCCGGCCCGTTCGGTGCACTTTTTTGCAAAAAGCTAGGGAGCTGTCCCTAGGTTCGGGGTGTCACAAAATGATGAAAAGTGGTCAAAAAACCACTATCCAGAATCGGATAGAGAATGATTAGACGAGCTTAAAATTGTTCTACGACCCATGTCTGCGACGTTTAGTATTCGAGTTATGGCCCGCCGTAGGTCTGACCGAGCAATTTTGTACTGAAATGTATGGCGGATATATTATTACTCAAACAACATTGCCTTGTATCGTGTCCTACTTGGTCGGCACGGTAAGTATCGACTATAACAAGATTAAATGGATTGAGTGATAACATTTTAAGCCCATTTCCTAAGCCGTGCACCAAAATTGTGTACCGATCAGGGAAAGTACACTACGTACGCGTTCATGGATGTCCATGTTGGTACAAGTTGCCGGTCAGGATAGCCGTGCACCAAAATTGTGTACCGATCAGGGAAAGTACAACACGGAGGGCGCAGCCCGAGCGTACGCGTTCATGGATGTCCATGTTGGTACACATGCACCAAAATTGTGTACCGATCAGGGAAAGTACACTACGTACGCGTTCATGGATGTCCATGTTGGTACAAGTTGCCGGTCAGGATAGCCGTGCACCAAAATTGTGTACCGATCAGGGAAAGTACAACACGGAGGGCGCAGCCCGAGCGTACGCGTTCATGGATGTCCATGTTGGTACACATGCACCAAAATTGTGTACCGATCAGGGAAAGTACAACACGGAGGGCGCAGCCCGAGCGTACGCGTTCATGGATGTCCATGTTGGTACACATGCACCAAAATTGTGTACCGATCAGGGAAAGTACAACACGGAGGGCGCAGCCCGAGCGTACGCGTTCATGGATGTCCATGTTGGTACACATGCACCAAAATTGTGTACCGATCAGGGAAAGTACACTACGTACGCGTTCATGGATGTCCATGTTGGTACACATGCACCAAAATTGTGTACCGATCAGGGAAAGTACACTACGTACGCGTTCATGGATGTCCATGTTGGTACAAGTTGCCGGTCAGGATAGCCGTGCACCAAAATTGTGTACCGATCAGGGAAAGTACAACACGGAGGGCGCAGCCCGAGCGTACGCGTTCATGGATGTCCATGTTGGTACACATGCACCAAAATTGTGTACCGATCAGGGAAAGTACAACACGGAGGGCGCAGCCCGAGCGTACGCGTTCATGGATGTCCATGTTGGTACACATGCACCAAAATTGTGTACCGATCAGGGAAAGTACACTACGTACGCGTTCATGGATGTCCATGTTGGTACACATGCACCAAAATTGTGTACCGATCAGGGAAAGTACACTACGTACGCGTTCATGGATGTCCATGTTGGTACAAGTTGCCGGTCAGGATAGCCGTGCACCAAAATTGTGTACCGATCAGGGAAAGTACAACACGGAGGGCGCAGCCCGAGCGTACGCGTTCATGGATGTCCATGTTGGTACACATGCACCAAAATTGTGTACCGATCAGGGAAAGTACAACACGGAGGGCGCAGCCCGAGCGTACGCGTTCATGGATGTCCATGTTGGTACACATGCACCAAAATTGTGTACCGATCAGGGAAAGTACAACACGGAGGGCGCAGCCCGAGCGTACGCGTTCATGGATGTCCATGTTGGTACACATGCACCAAAATTGTGTACCGATCAGGGAAAGTACACTACGTACGCGTTCATGGATGTCCATGTTGGTACACATGCACCAAAATTGTGTACCGATCAGGGAAAGTAAACTACGTACGCGTTCATGGATGTCCATGTTGGTACAAGTTGCCGGTCAGGATAGCCGTGCACCAAAATTGTGTACCGATCAGGGAAAGTACAACACGGAGGGCGCAGCCCGAGCGTACGCGTTCATGGATGTCCATGTTGGTACACATGCACCAAAATTGGGTACCGATCAGGGAAAGTACAACACGGAGGGCGCAGCCCGAGCGTACGCGTTCATGGATGTCCATGTTGGTACACATGCACCAAAATTGTGTACCGATCAGGGAAAGTACAACACGGAGGGCGCAGCCCGAGCGTACGCGTTCATGGATGTCCATGTTGGTACACATGCACCAAAATTGTGTACCGATCAGGGAAAGTACACTACGTACGCGTTCATGGATGTCCATGTTGGTACACATGCACCAAAATTGTGTACCGATCAGGGAAAGTACACTACGTACGCGTTCATGGATGTCCATGTTGGTACAAGTTGCCGGTCAGGATAGCCGTGCACCAAAATTGTGTACCGATCAGGGAAAGTACAACACGGAGGGCGCAGCCCGAGCGTACGCGTTCATGGATGTCCATGTTGGTACACATGCACCAAAATTGTGTACCGATCAGGGAAAGTACAACACGGAGGGCGCAGCCCGAGCGTACGCGTTCATGGATGTCCATGTTGGTACACATGCTCCAAAATTGTGTACCGATCAGGGAAAGTACAACACGGAGGGCGCAGCCCGAGCGTACGCGTTCATGGATGTCCATGTTGGTACAATCTACATGTACGTACCTAGTTTTTGTGTCAAAAGTTGCAATAAAGTGCTTGTATGCTTAAAATGCTTATCTCAACCGGTCACCTTTTGGCCTGCCCTTTTATAGACAGAAACCTAAAAAGATACGCCCGAGGGCGGTAGCCCGAGGGCGAAACTCGCGATTTTTGTGTTTTTCCATTCGCCCGGGACGACGAAATGAGCTCTGTGCACATCGTGCAGAAAACTGTCTTCTCCACCTTTGTTTTTGTCCGTCTGATCATAAAATCACCCTTATTTGTGTACCATTTGGAGTGCGCAGCCCAAACGTACGCGTTAATGTTAATGTTTGTATACACTACATGTATGTTCCTAGGATTTGGTAATTGAGTCAAACACACAATTCCCCGACCGTCGCGGACACCATTCTTGGACAGAAGTCCTAGTACGTAGAGTACTTTCCCTAGGTATGTGCCCGTTCGTGACTATCGTTGCGTGCATACGGACACGCTTGGGTATGTTTACCATACAAGGTTTACTAGGGAAACCTGCTTGCTCGACCATTGCCCTCCCGTCGCGGACACCATTCTTGGACAGAAGTCCTAGTACGTAGAGTACTTTCCCTAGGTATGTGCCCGTTCGTGACTATCGTTGCGTGCATACGGACACGCTTGGGTATGTTTACCATACAAGGTTTACTAGGGAAACCTGCTTGCTCGACCATTGCCCTCCCGTCGCGGACACCATTCTTGGACAGAAGTCCTAGTACGTAGAGTACTTTCCCTAGGTATGTGCCCGTTCGTGACTATCGTTGCGTGCATACGGACACGCTTGGGTATGTTTACCATACAAGGTTTACTAGGGAAACCAGGAAGGAATTCTAGGCACACGTTTTGTTCCATCCACAGTAACTTTCGTTCTCTTAAGTAGCTATTTAACTTGTTTGCCATGATAAGCAACCTGCTTCCCCGACCGTCGCGGACACCATTCTTGGACAGAAGTCCTAGTACGTAGAGTACTTTCCCTAGGTATGTGCCCGTTCGTGACTATCGTTGCGTGCATACGGACACGCTTGGGTATGTTTACCATACAAGGTTTACTAGGGAAACCAGGAAGGAATCTAGGCACACGTTTTGTTCCATCCACAGTAACTTTCGTTCTCTTAAGGTAGCTATTTAACTTGTTTGCCATGATAAGCAACCTGCTTCCCCGACCGTCGCGGACACCATTCTTGGACAGAAGTCCTAGTACGTAGAGTACTTTCCCTAGGTATGTGCCCGTTCGTGACTATCGTTGCGTGCATACGGACACGCTTGGGTATGTTTACCATACAAGGTTTACTAGGGAAACCTGCTTGCTCGACCATTGCCCTCCCGTCGCGGACACCATTCTTGGACAGAAGTCCTAGTACGTAGAGTACTTTCCCTAGGTATGTGCCCGTTCGTGACTATCGTTGCGTGCATACGGACACGCTTGGGTATGTTTACCATACAAGGTTTACTAGGGAAACCTGCTTGCTCGACCATTGCCCTCCCGTCGCGGACACCATTCTTGGACAGAAGTCCTAGTACGTAGAGTACTTTCCCTAGGTATGTGCCCGTTCGTGACTATCGTTGCGTGCATACGGACACGCTTGGGTATGTTTACCATACAAGGTTTACTAGGGAAACCTGCTTGCTCGACCATTGCCCTCCCGTCGCGGACACCATTCTTGGACAGAAGTCCTAGTACGTAGAGTACTTTCCCTAGGTATGTGCCCGTTCGTGACTATCGTTGCGTGCATACGGACACGCTTGGGTATGTTTACCATACAAGGTTTACTAGGGAAACCTGCTTGCTCGACCATTGCCCTCCCGTCGCGGACACCATTCTTGGACAGAAGTCCTAGTACGTAGAGTACTTTCCCTAGGTATGTGCCCGTTCGTGACTATCGTTGCGTGCATACGGACACGCTTGGGTATGTTTACCATACAAGGTTTACTAGGGAAACCTGCTTGCTCGACCATTGCCCTCCCGTCGCGGACACCATTCTTGGACAGAAGTCCTAGTACGTAGAGTACTTTCCCTAGGTATGTGCCCGTTCGTGACTATCGTTGCGTGCATACGGACACGCTTGGGTATGTTTACCATACAAGGTTTACTAGGGAAACCTGCTTGCTCGACCATTGCCCTCCCGTCGCGGACACCATTCTTGGACAGAAGTCCTAGTACGTAGAGTACTTTCCCTAGGTATGTGCCCGTTCGTGACTATCGTTGCGTGCATACGGACACGCTTGGGTATGTTTACCATACAAGGTTTACTAGGGAAACCTGCTTGCTCGACCATTGCCCTCCCGTCGCGGACACCATTCTTGGACAGAAGTCCTAGTACGTAGAGTACTTTCCCTAGGTATGTGCCCGTTCGTGACTATCGTTGCGTGCATACGGACACGCTTGGGTATGTTTACCATACAAGGTTTACTAGGGAAACCTGCTTGCTCGACCATTGCCCTCCCGTCGCGGACACCATTCTTGGACAGAAGTCCTAGTACGTAGAGTACTTTCCCTAGGTATGTGCCCGTTCGTGACTATCGTTGCGTGCATACGGACACGCTTGGGTATGTTTACCATACAAGGTTTACTAGGGAAACCTGCTTGCTCGACCATTGCCCTCCCGTCGCGGACACCATTCTTGGACAGAAGTCCTAGTACGTAGAGTACTTTCCCTAGGTATGTGCCCGTTCGTGACTATCGTTGCGTGCATACGGACACGCTTGGGTATGTTTACCATACAAGGTTTACTAGGGAAACCTGCTTGCTCGACCATTGCCCTCCCGTCGCGGACACCATTCTTGGACAGAAGTCCTAGTACGTAGAGTACTTTCCCTAGGTATGTGCCCGTTCGTGACTATCGTTGCGTGCATACGGACACGCTTGGGTATGTTTACCATACAAGGTTTACTAGGGAAACCTGCTTGCTCGACCATTGCCCTCCCGTCGCGGACACCATTCTTGGACAGAAGTCCTAGTACGTAGAGTACTTTCCCTAGGTATGTGCCCGTTCGTGACTATCGTTGCGTGCATACGGACACGCTTGGGTATGTTTACCATACAAGGTTTACTAGGGAAACCTGCTTGCTCGACCATTGCCCTCCCGTCGCGGACACCATTCTTGGACAGAAGTCCTAGTACGTAGAGTACTTTCCCTAGGTATGTGCCCGTTCGTGACTATCGTTGCGTGCATACGGACACGCTTGGGTATGTTTACCATACAAGGTTTACTAGGGAAACCTGCTTGCTCGACCATTGCCCTCCCGTCGCGGACACCATTCTTGGACAGAAGTCCTAGTACGTAGAGTACTTTCCCTAGGTATGTGCCCGTTCGTGACTATCGTTGCGTGCATACGGACACGCTTGGGTATGTTTACCATACAAGGTTTACTAGGGAAACCTGCTTGCTCGACCATTGCCCTCCCGTCGCGGACACCATTCTTGGACAGAAGTCCTAGTACGTAGAGTACTTTCCCTAGGTATGTGCCCGTTCGTGACTATCGTTGCGTGCATACGGACACGCTTGGGTATGTTTACCATACAAGGTTTACTAGGGAAACCAGGAAGGAATTCTAGGCACACGTTTGTTCCATCCACAGTAACTTTCGTTCTCTTAAGGTAGCTATTTAACTTGTTTGCCATGATAAGCAACCTGCTTCCCCGACCGTCGCGGACACCATTCTTGGACAGAAGTCCTAGTACGTAGAGTACTTTCCCTAGGTATGTGCCCGTTCGTGACTATCGTTGCGTGCATACGGACACGCTTGGGTATGTTTACCATACAAGGTTTACTAGGGAAACCTGCTTGCTCGACCATTGCCCTCCCGTCGCGGACACCATTCTTGGACAGAAGTCCTAGTACGTAGAGTACTTTCCCTAGGTATGTGCCCGTTCGTGACTATCGTTGCGTGCATACGGACACGCTTGGGTATGTTTACCATACAAGGTTTACTAGGGAAACCTGCTTGCTCGACCATTGCCCTCCCGTCGCGGACACCATTCTTGGACAGAAGTCCTAGTACGTAGAGTACTTTCCCTAGGTATGTGCCCGTTCGTGACTATCGTTGCGTGCATACGGACACGCTTGGGTATGTTTACCATACAAGGTTTACTAGGGAAACCTGCTTGCTCGACCATTGCCCTCCCGTCGCGGACACCATTCTTGGACAGAAGTCCTAGTACGTAGAGTACTTTCCCTAGGTATGTGCCCGTTCGTGACTATCGTTGCGTGCATACGGACACGCTTGGGTATGTTTACCATACAAGGTTTACTAGGGAAACCTGCTTGCTCGACCATTGCCCTCCCGTCGCGGACACCATTCTTGGACAGAAGTCCTAGTACGTAGAGTACTTTCCCTAGGTATGTGCCCGTTCGTGACTATCGTTGCGTGCATACGGACACGCTTGGGTATGTTTACCATACAAGGTTTACTAGGGAAACCTGCTTGCTCGACCATTGCCCTCCCGTCGCGGACACCATTCTTGGACAGAAGTCCTAGTACGTAGAGTACTTTCCCTAGGTATGTGCCCGTTCGTGACTATCGTTGCGTGCATACGGACACGCTTGGGTATGTTTACCATACAAGGTTTACTAGGGAAACCTGCTTGCTCGACCATTGCCCTCCCGTCGCGGACACCATTCTTGGACAGAAGTCCTAGTACGTAGAGTACTTTCCCTAGGTATGTGCCCGTTCGTGACTATCGTTGCGTGCATACGGACACGCTTGGGTATGTTTACCATACAAGGTTTACTAGGGAACCTGCTTGCTCGACCATTGCCCTCCCGTCGCGGACACCATTCTTGGACAGAAGTCCTAGTACGTAGAGTACTTTCCCTAGGTATGTGCCCGTTCGTGACTATCGTTGCGTGCATACGGACACGCTGGGTATGTTTACCATACAAGGTTTACTAGGGAAACCTGCTTGCTCGACCATTGCCCTCCCGTCGCGGACACCATTCTTGGACAGAAGTCCTAGTACGTAGAGTACTTTCCCTAGGTATGTGCCCGTTCGTGACTATCGTTGCGTGCATACGGACACGCTTGGGTATGTTTACCATACAAGGTTTACTAGGGAAACCTGCTTGCTCGACCATTGCCCTCCCGTCGCGGACACCATTCTTGGACAGAAGTCCTAGTACGTAGAGTACTTTCCCTAGGTATGTGCCCGTTCGTGACTATCGTTGCGTGCATACGGACACGCTTGGGTATGTTTACCATACAAGGTTTACTAGGGAAACCTGCTTGCTCGACCATTGCCCTCCCGTCGCGGACACCATTCTTGGACAGAAGTCCTAGTACGTAGAGTACTTTCCCTAGGTATGTGCCCGTTCGTGACTATCGTTGCGTGCATACGGACACGCTTGGGTATGTTTACCATACAAGGTTTACTAGGGAAACCTGCTTGCTCGACCATTGCCCTCCCGTCGCGGACACCATTCTTGGACAGAAGTCCTAGTACGTAGAGTACTTTCCTAGGTATGTGCCCGTTCGTGACTATCGTTGCGTGCATACGGACACGCTTGGGTATGTTTACCATACAAGGTTTACTAGGGAAACCTGCTTGCTCGACCATTGCCCTCCCGTCGCGGACACCATTCTTGGACAGAAGTCCTAGTACGTAGAGTACTTTCCCTAGGTATGTGCCCGTTCGTGACTATCGTTGCGTGCATACGGACACGCTTGGGTATGTTTACCATACAAGGTTTACTAGGGAAACCTGCTTGCTCGACCATTGCCCTCCCGTCGCGGACACCATTCTTGGACAGAAGTCCTAGTACGTAGAGTACTTTCCCTAGGTATGTGCCCGTTCGTGACTATCGTTGCGTGCATACGGACACGCTTGGGTATGTTTACCATACAAGGTTTACTAGGGAAACCTGCTTGCTCGACCATTGCCCTCCCGTCGCGGACACCATTCTTGGACAGAAGTCCTAGTACGTAGAGTACTTTCCCTAGGTATGTGCCCGTTCGTGACTATCGTTGCGTGCATACGGACACGCTTGGGTATGTTTACCATACAAGGTTTACTAGGGAAACCAGGAAGGAATTCTAGGCACACGTTTTGTTCCATCCACAGTAACTTTCGTTCTCTTAAGGTAGCTATTTAACTTGTTTGCCATGATAAGCAACCTGCTTCCCCGACCGTCGCGGACACCATTCTTGGACAGAAGTCCTAGTACGTAGAGTACTTTCCCTAGGTATGTGCCCGTTCGTGACTATCGTTGCGTGCATACGGACACGCTTGGGTATGTTTACCATACAAGGTTTACTAGGGAAACCTGCTTGCTCGACCATTGCCCTCCCGTCGCGGACACCATTCTTGGACAGAAGTCCTAGTACGTAGAGTACTTTCCCTAGGTATGTGCCCGTTCGTGACTATCGTTGCGTGCATACGGACACGCTTGGGTATGTTTACCATACAAGGTTTACTAGGGAAACCTGCTTGCTCGACCATTGCCCTCCCGTCGCGGACACCATTCTTGGACAGAAGTCCTAGTACGTAGAGTACTTTCCCTAGGTATGTGCCCGTTCGTGACTATCGTTGCGTGCATACGGACACGCTTGGGTATGTTTACCATACAAGGTTTACTAGGGAAACCTGCTTGCTCGACCATTGCCCTCCCGTCGCGGACACCATTCTTGGACAGAAGTCCTAGTACGTAGAGTACTTTCCCTAGGTATGTGCCCGTTCGTGACTATCGTTGCGTGCATACGGACACGCTTGGGTATGTTTACCATACAAGGTTTACTAGGGAAACCTGCTTGCTCGACCATTGCCCTCCCGTCGCGGACACCATTCTTGGACAGAAGTCCTAGTACGTAGAGTACTTTCCCTAGGTATGTGCCCGTTCGTGACTATCGTTGCGTGCATACGGACACGCTTGGGTATGTTTACCATACAAGGTTTACTAGGGAAACCTGCTTGCTCGACCATTGCCCTCCCGTCGCGGACACCATTCTTGGACAGAAGTCCTAGTACGTAGAGTACTTTCCCTAGGTATGTGCCCGTTCGTGACTATCGTTGCGTGCATACGGACACGCTTGGGTATGTTTACCATACAAGGTTTACTAGGGAAACCTGCTTGCTCGACCATTGCCCTCCCGTCGCGGACACCATTCTTGGACAGAAGTCCTAGTACGTAGAGTACTTTCCCTAGGTATGTGCCCGTTCGTGACTATCGTTGCGTGCATACGGACACGCTTGGGTATGTTTACCATACAAGGTTTACTAGGGAAACCTGCTTGCTCGACCATTGCCCTCCCGTCGCGGACACCATTCTTGGACAGAAGTCCTAGTACGTAGAGTACTTTCCCTAGGTATGTGCCCGTTCGTGACTATCGTTGCGTGCATACGGACACGCTTGGGTATGTTTACCATACAAGGTTTACTAGGGAAACCTGCTTGCTCGACCATTGCCCTCCCGTCGCGGACACCATTCTTGGACAGAAGTCCTAGTACGTAGAGTACTTTCCCTAGGTATGTGCCCGTTCGTGACTATCGTTGCGTGCATACGGACACGCTTGGGTATGTTTACCATACAAGGTTTACTAGGGAAACCTGCTTGCTCGACCATTGCCCTCCCGTCGCGGACACCATTCTTGGACAGAAGTCCTAGTACGTAGAGTACTTTCCCTAGGTATGTGCCCGTTCGTGACTATCGTTGCGTGCATACGGACACGCTTGGGTATGTTTACCATACAAGGTTTACTAGGGAAACCTGCTTGCTCGACCATTGCCCTCCCGTCGCGGACACCATTCTTGGACAGAAGTCCTAGTACGTAGAGTACTTTCCCTAGGTATGTGCCCGTTCGTGACTATCGTTGCGTGCATACGGACACGCTTGGGTATGTTTACCATACAAGGTTTACTAGGGAAACCTGCTTGCTCGACCATTGCCCTCCCGTCGCGGACACCATTCTTGGACAGAAGTCCTAGTACGTAGAGTACTTTCCCTAGGTATGTGCCCGTTCGTGACTATCGTTGCGTGCATACGGACACGCTTGGGTATGTTTACCATACAAGGTTTACTAGGGAAACCTGCTTGCTCGACCATTGCCCTCCCGTCGCGGACACCATTCTTGGACAGAAGTCCTAGTACGTAGAGTACTTTCCCTAGGTATGTGCCCGTTCGTGACTATCGTTGCGTGCATACGGACACGCTTGGGTATGTTTACCATACAAGGTTTACTAGGGAAACCTGCTTGCTCGACCATTGCCCTCCCGTCGCGGACACCATTCTTGGACAGAAGTCCTAGTACGTAGAGTACTTTCCCTAGGTATGTGCCCGTTCGTGACTATCGTTGCGTGCATACGGACACGCTTGGGTATGTTTACCATACAAGGTTTACTAGGGAAACCTGCTTGCTCGACCATTGCCCTCCCGTCGCGGACACCATTCTTGGACAGAAGTCCTAGTACGTAGAGTACTTTCCCTAGGTATGTGCCCGTTCGTGACTATCGTTGCGTGCATACGGACACGCTTGGGTATGTTTACCATACAAGGTTTACTAGGGAAACCTGCTTGCTCGACCATTGCCCTCCCGTCGCGGACACCATTCTTGGACAGAAGTCCTAGTACGTAGAGTACTTTCCCTAGGTATGTGCCCGTTCGTGACTATCGTTGCGTGCATACGGACACGCTTGGGTATGTTTACCATACAAGGTTTACTAGGGAAACCTGCTTGCTCGACCATTGCCCTCCCGTCGCGGACACCATTCTTGGACAGAAGTCCTAGTACGTAGAGTACTTTCCCTAGGTATGTGCCCGTTCGTGACTATCGTTGCGTGCATACGGACACGCTTGGGTATGTTTACCATACAAGGTTTACTAGGAATTCTAAACCTGCTTGTTCTCGACCATTGCCCTCGACCGTCGCGGACACCATTCTTGGACAGAAGTCCTAGTACGTAGAGTACTTTCCCTAGGTATGTGCCCGTTCGTGACTATCGTTGCGTGCATACGGACACGCTTGGGTATGTTTACCATACAAGGTTTACTAGGGAAACCTGCTTGCTCGACCATTGCCCTCCCGTCGCGGACACCATTCTTGGACAGAAGTCCTAGTACGTAGAGTACTTTCCCTAGGTATGTGCCCGTTCGTGACTATCGTTGCGTGCATACGGACACGCTTGGGTATGTTTACCATACAAGGTTTACTAGGGAAACCTGCTTGCTCGACCATTGCCCTCCCGTCGCGGACACCATTCTTGGACAGAAGTCCTAGTACGTAGAGTACTTTCCCTAGGTATGTGCCCGTTCGTGACTATCGTTGCGTGCATACGGACACGCTTGGGTATGTTTACCATACAAGGTTTACTAGGGAAACCTGCTTGCTCGACCATTGCCCTCCCGTCGCGGACACCATTCTTGGACAGAAGTCCTAGTACGTAGAGTACTTTCCCTAGGTATGTGCCCGTTCGTGACTATCGTTGCGTGCATACGGACACGCTTGGGTATGTTTACCATACAAGGTTTACTAGGGAAACCTGCTTGCTCGACCATTGCCCTCCCGTCGCGGACACCATTCTTGGACAGAAGTCCTAGTACGTAGAGTACTTTCCCTAGGTATGTGCCCGTTCGTGACTATCGTTGCGTGCATACGGACACGCTTGGGTATGTTTACCATACAAGGTTTACTAGGGAAACCTGCTTGCTCGACCATTGCCCTCCCGTCGCGGACACCATTCTTGGACAGAAGTCCTAGTACGTAGAGTACTTTCCCTAGGTATGTGCCCGTTCGTGACTATCGTTGCGTGCATACGGACACGCTTGGGTATGTTTACCATACAAGGTTTACTAGGGAAACCTGCTTGCTCGACCATTGCCCTCCCGTCGCGGACACCATTCTTGGACAGAAGTCCTAGTACGTAGAGTACTTTCCCTAGGTATGTGCCCGTTCGTGACTATCGTTGCGTGCATACGGACACGCTTGGGTATGTTTACCATACAAGGTTTACTAGGGAAACCTGCTTGCTCGACCATTGCCCTCCCGTCGCGGACACCATTCTTGGACAGAAGTCCTAGTACGTAGAGTACTTTCCCTAGGTATGTGCCCGTTCGTGACTATCGTTGCGTGCATACGGACACGCTTGGGTATGTTTACCATACAAGGTTTACTAGGGAAACCTGCTTGCTCGACCATTGCCCTCCCGTCGCGGACACCATTCTTGGACAGAAGTCCTAGTACGTAGAGTACTTTCCCTAGGTATGTGCCCGTTCGTGACTATCGTTGCGTGCATACGGACACGCTTGGGTATGTTTACCATACAAGGTTTACTAGGGAAACCTGCTTGCTCGACCATTGCCCTCCCGTCGCGGACACCATTCTTGGACAGAAGTCCTAGTACGTAGAGTACTTTCCCTAGGTATGTGCCCGTTCGTGACTATCGTTGCGTGCATACGGACACGCTTGGGTATGTTTACCATACAAGGTTTACTAGGGAAACCTGCTTGCTCGACCATTGCCCTCCCGTCGCGGACACCATTCTTGGACAGAAGTCCTAGTACGTAGAGTACTTTCCCTAGGTATGTGCCCGTTCGTGACTATCGTTGCGTGCATACGGACACGCTTGGGTATGTTTACCATACAAGGTTTACTAGGGAAACCTGCTTGCTCGACCATTGCCCTCCCGTCGCGGACACCATTCTTGGACAGAAGTCCTAGTACGTAGAGTACTTTCCCTAGGTATGTGCCCGTTCGTGACTATCGTTGCGTGCATACGGACACGCTTGGGTATGTTTACCATACAAGGTTTACTAGGGAAACCTGCTTGCTCGACCATTGCCCTCCCGTCGCGGACACCATTCTTGGACAGAAGTCCTAGTACGTAGAGTACTTTCCCTAGGTATGTGCCCGTTCGTGACTATCGTTGCGTGCATACGGACACGCTTGGGTATGTTTACCATACAAGGTTTACTAGGGAAACCTGCTTGCTCGACCATTGCCCTCCCGTCGCGGACACCATTCTTGGACAGAAGTCCTAGTACGTAGAGTACTTTCCCTAGGTATGTGCCCGTTCGTGACTATCGTTGCGTGCATACGGACACGCTTGGGTATGTTTACCATACAAGGTTTACTAGGGAAACCTGCTTGCTCGACCATTGCCCTCCCGTCGCGGACACCATTCTTGGACAGAAGTCCTAGTACGTAGAGTACTTTCCCTAGGTATGTGCCCGTTCGTGACTATCGTTGCGTGCATACGGACACGCTTGGGTATGTTTACCATACAAGGTTTACTAGGGAAACCTGCTTGCTCGACCATTGCCCTCCCGTCGCGGACACCATTCTTGGACAGAAGTCCTAGTACGTAGAGTACTTTCCCTAGGTATGTGCCCGTTCGTGACTATCGTTGCGTGCATACGGACACGCTTGGGTATGTTTACCATACAAGGTTTACTAGGGAAACCTGCTTGCTCGACCATTGCCCTCCCGTCGCGGACACCATTCTTGGACAGAAGTCCTAGTACGTAGAGTACTTTCCCTAGGTATGTGCCCGTTCGTGACTATCGTTGCGTGCATACGGACACGCTTGGGTATGTTTACCATACAAGGTTTACTAGGGAAACCTGCTTGCTCGACCATTGCCCTCCCGTCGCGGACACCATTCTTGGACAGAAGTCCTAGTACGTAGAGTACTTTCCCTAGGTATGTGCCCGTTCGTGACTATCGTTGCGTGCATACGGACACGCTTGGGTATGTTTACCATACAAGGTTTACTAGGGAAACCTGCTTGCTCGACCATTGCCCTCCCGTCGCGGACACCATTCTTGGACAGAAGTCCTAGTACGTAGAGTACTTTCCCTAGGTATGTGCCCGTTCGTGACTATCGTTGCGTGCATACGGACACGCTTGGGTATGTTTACCATACAAGGTTTACTAGGGAAACCTGCTTGCTCGACCATTGCCCTCCCGTCGCGGACACCATTCTTGGACAGAAGTCCTAGTACGTAGAGTACTTTCCCTAGGTATGTGCCCGTTCGTGACTATCGTTGCGTGCATACGGACACGCTTGGGTATGTTTACCATACAAGGTTTACTAGGGAAACCTGCTTGCTCGACCATTGCCCTCCCGTCGCGGACACCATTCTTGGACAGAAGTCCTAGTACGTAGAGTACTTTCCCTAGGTATGTGCCCGTTCGTGACTATCGTTGCGTGCATACGGACACGCTTGGGTATGTTTACCATACAAGGTTTACTAGGGAAACCTGCTTGCTCGACCATTGCCCTCCCGTCGCGGACACCATTCTTGGACAGAAGTCCTAGTACGTAGAGTACTTTCCCTAGGTATGTGCCCGTTCGTGACTATCGTTGCGTGCATACGGACACGCTTGGGTATGTTTACCATACAAGGTTTACTAGGGAAACCTGCTTGCTCGACCATTGCCCTCCCGTCGCGGACACCATTCTTGGACAGAAGTCCTAGTACGTAGAGTACTTTCCCTAGGTATGTGCCCGTTCGTGACTATCGTTGCGTGCATACGGACACGCTTGGGTATGTTTACCATACAAGGTTTACTAGGGAAACCTGCTTGCTCGACCATTGCCCTCCCGTCGCGGACACCATTCTTGGACAGAAGTCCTAGTACGTAGAGTACTTTCCCTAGGTATGTGCCCGTTCGTGACTATCGTTGCGTGCATACGGACACGCTTGGGTATGTTTACCATACAAGGTTTACTAGGGAAACCTGCTTGCTCGACCATTGCCCTCCCGTCGCGGACACCATTCTTGGACAGAAGTCCTAGTACGTAGAGTACTTTCCCTAGGTATGTGCCCGTTCGTGACTATCGTTGCGTGCATACGGACACGCTTGGGTATGTTTACCATACAAGGTTTACTAGGGAAACCTGCTTGCTCGACCATTGCCCTCCCGTCGCGGACACCATTCTTGGACAGAAGTCCTAGTACGTAGAGTACTTTCCCTAGGTATGTGCCCGTTCGTGACTATCGTTGCGTGCATACGGACACGCTTGGGTATGTTTACCATACAAGGTTTACTAGGGAAACCTGCTTGCTCGACCATTGCCCTCCCGTCGCGGACACCATTCTTGGACAGAAGTCCTAGTACGTAGAGTACTTTCCCTAGGTATGTGCCCGTTCGTGACTATCGTTGCGTGCATACGGACACGCTTGGGTATGTTTACCATACAAGGTTTACTAGGGAAACCTGCTTGCTCGACCATTGCCCTCCCGTCGCGGACACCATTCTTGGACAGAAGTCCTAGTACGTAGAGTACTTTCCCTAGGTATGTGCCCGTTCGTGACTATCGTTGCGTGCATACGGACACGCTTGGGTATGTTTACCATACAAGGTTTACTAGGGAAACCTGCTTGCTCGACCATTGCCCTCCCGTCGCGGACACCATTCTTGGACAGAAGTCCTAGTACGTAGAGTACTTTCCCTAGGTATGTGCCCGTTCGTGACTATCGTTGCGTGCATACGGACACGCTTGGGTATGTTTACCATACAAGGTTTACTAGGGAAACCTGCTTGCTCGACCATTGCCCTCCCGTCGCGGACACCATTCTTGGACAGAAGTCCTAGTACGTAGAGTACTTTCCCTAGGTATGTGCCCGTTCGTGACTATCGTTGCGTGCATACGGACACGCTTGGGTATGTTTACCATACAAGGTTTACTAGGGAAACCTGCTTGCTCGACCATTGCCCTCCCGTCGCGGACACCATTCTTGGACAGAAGTCCTAGTACGTAGAGTACTTTCCCTAGGTATGTGCCCGTTCGTGACTATCGTTGCGTGCATACGGACACGCTTGGGTATGTTTACCATACAAGGTTTACTAGGGAAACCTGCTTGCTCGACCATTGCCCTCCCGTCGCGGACACCATTCTTGGACAGAAGTCCTAGTACGTAGAGTACTTTCCCTAGGTATGTGCCCGTTCGTGACTATCGTTGCGTGCATACGGACACGCTTGGGTATGTTTACCATACAAGGTTTACTAGGGAAACCTGCTTGCTCGACCATTGCCCTCCCGTCGCGGACACCATTCTTGGACAGAAGTCCTAGTACGTAGAGTACTTTCCCTAGGTATGTGCCCGTTCGTGACTATCGTTGCGTGCATACGGACACGCTTGGGTATGTTTACCATACAAGGTTTACTAGGGAAACCTGCTTGCTCGACCATTGCCCTCCCGTCGCGGACACCATTCTTGGACAGAAGTCCTAGTACGTAGAGTACTTTCCCTAGGTATGTGCCCGTTCGTGACTATCGTTGCGTGCATACGGACACGCTTGGGTATGTTTACCATACAAGGTTTACTAGGGAAACCTGCTTGCTCGACCATTGCCCTCCCGTCGCGGACACCATTCTTGGACAGAAGTCCTAGTACGTAGAGTACTTTCCCTAGGTATGTGCCCGTTCGTGACTATCGTTGCGTGCATACGGACACGCTTGGGTATGTTTACCATACAAGGTTTACTAGGGAAACCTGCTTGCTCGACCATTGCCCTCCCGTCGCGGACACCATTCTTGGACAGAAGTCCTAGTACGTAGAGTACTTTCCCTAGGTATGTGCCCGTTCGTGACTATCGTTGCGTGCATACGGACACGCTTGGGTATGTTTACCATACAAGGTTTACTAGGGAAACCTGCTTGCTCGACCATTGCCCTCCCGTCGCGGACACCATTCTTGGACAGAAGTCCTAGTACGTAGAGTACTTTCCCTAGGTATGTGCCCGTTCGTGACTATCGTTGCGTGCATACGGACACGCTTGGGTATGTTTACCATACAAGGTTTACTAGGGAAACCTGCTTGCTCGACCATTGCCCTCCCGTCGCGGACACCATTCTTGGACAGAAGTCCTAGTACGTAGAGTACTTTCCCTAGGTATGTGCCCGTTCGTGACTATCGTTGCGTGCATACGGACACGCTTGGGTATGTTTACCATACAAGGTTTACTAGGGAAACCTGCTTGCTCGACCATTGCCCTCCCGTCGCGGACACCATTCTTGGACAGAAGTCCTAGTACGTAGAGTACTTTCCCTAGGTATGTGCCCGTTCGTGACTATCGTTGCGTGCATACGGACACGCTTGGGTATGTTTACCATACAAGGTTTACTAGGGAAACCTGCTTGCTCGACCATTGCCCTCCCGTCGCGGACACCATTCTTGGACAGAAGTCCTAGTACGTAGAGTACTTTCCCTAGGTATGTGCCCGTTCGTGACTATCGTTGCGTGCATACGGACACGCTTGGGTATGTTTACCATACAAGGTTTACTAGGGAAACCAGGAAGGAATTCTAGGCACACGTTTTGTTCCATCCACAGTAACTTTCGTTCTCTTAAGGTAGCTATTTAACTTGTTTGCCATGATAAGCAACCTGCTTCCCCGACCGTCGCGGACACCATTCTTGGACAGAAGTCCTAGTACGTAGAGTACTTTCCCTAGGTATGTGCCCGTTCGTGACTATCGTTGCGTGCATACGGACACGCTTGGGTATGTTTACCATACAAGGTTTACTAGGGAAACCAGGAAGGAATTCTAGGCACACGTTTTGTTCCATCCACAGTAACTTTCGTTCTCTTAAGGTAGCTATTTAACTTAACTAGACGTGTTCTCACCTCGCTCCCGCTCGACACCAGAGTTCTACCGAACATTTTATACCCGGAGGCCCCGCCGCTACGGTATAAATTTGCTCGGTGCTCTGCTCATCCGCTCAGTCTTCTTCCAGCCTTCGAGACGGCGTTACGCTGCCCAAATACCCAGCGATCAGTGATTTTGTGTGTGTGTGTGTGTGAAAGTGTCAGTATTCTTTTAACCGTTGACGAGGAAGGTCGTGCTTCTGCTAGTCTCAGTTTTTAGAGTGCTTGATACAGTGTGTGTGTGTGTGTGCAGTGTGGTGCAGTGTGGTGCAGTGTTCCGTGTTAACAATTCCAACCGCTATTAGCATCGCCTTCTGCGTTTAATATTTTAATTATTCTGCCGTCGGCCTTTTTCCCGTCGGCATTTTAGCATCGCCTTCTGCGTTAATTATTTTAATTATTTTGCCGTCGGCTTTTTTCCCGTCGGCATTTTAGCATCACCTTCTGTGTATTTTATTTTTTTTTTTTTTTTTGCCGTCGGCTTTTTTCCCGTCGGCATTTTAGCATCACCTTCTGTGTATTTTATTTATTTCTCTTTGCCGTCGGCTTTTTTCCCGTTGGCATTTTAGCATCACCTTCTGTGTATTTTATTTAATTTAAATTTTTTGCCGTCGGCTTTTTCCCGTCGGCATTTTAGCATCACCTTCTGTGTATTTATTTAATTCATTATTTTGCCGTCGGCATTTTTCCCGTCGGCATTTTAGCATCACCTTCTGTGTATTTATTTATTTCTTTTTGCCGTCGGCTTTTCCCCGTCGGCATTTTAGCATCACCTTCTGTGTATTTTATTTAATTTTATTTTGCCGTCGGCATTTTTCCCGTCGGCATTTTAGCATCACCTTCTGTGTATTTTATTTAATTTTATTTTGCCGTCGGCTTTTTTCCCGTCGGCATTTTAGCATCACCTTCTGTGTATTTTATTTATTTCTTTTTGCCGTCGGCTTTTTCCCGTCGGCATTTTAGCATCACCTCTGTGTATTAAAAATAAAATTTTTATTTTTGCCATCGGCTTTTTTCCGTCGGCATATTTGCAATTTAAAATTTTAAAATAATTAAGCTTTGGAATTGTTAACCGGTACTGTAAGTGCCACGTGTGAGTGAAGTGAAGTGATTCCGTGTCTTGATAACTCCGATTGCCATTTTTGTTAAGCCTTCTGCAAAAAATAATAATTCAAAAAAAACCCACATTTGCCGTCGGGAAATTAGCATCGCCTCCAGCGTTTGAATTAACTGCATTTTGCGATTTTTATTATTTTTTAATATCTATTTCTTTAACTTTCCATTAATTACAATTAGCATCACCTTCAGTGCCAATTATTATACATTTATTTTTAAAAGCCTTCTGCAATAAACAATGATTTAAATTGCCCTTGTTTAATATATTATAATCACCTTCAGTGTATTACAAAAGAGAAAGCCTTCTGCATATTTATATATAAATTAATAATTTTCCTTCGATTATTTTATTTAAAAGTGCCTTAAGCAATTAAATAAATTTTAGCATCGCCTTCTGCGCATCTTTTTAAATAAGCTCTCGTTGACGACTTCGGCCGGAATCACTAGTGTTGTGTGTGTGTGTGAAAAAGTGAAGTGATTCCGTGTCTTGATAACTCCGATCGCCCTTTGCATTAAGCCTTCTGCAATTAATAATTTATTCAATAAACCCACATTTTTCGTGCGGAAATTAGCATCGCATTCAGCGTTTTCCATTTAACTGCCTTTTGTGGATTTAATTAAAAATAATTAACTTTCTCCCAATTTAAATTAGCATCACCTTCAGTGTCCCATTAATAAACCATTTGTTTTAAATAAGCCTTCAGCATTTAAAATTTATTTAATTTTACTCAATTAAACTTATTTAGAATCACCTTCAGTGAAGAAAAAAAATTGAAGCCTTCTGCAAATCAATTAATTAATAAATATTATTTTTAAAAAAAAAGTGCCCTAAGCAATATCATTTTGTAACGCCTTCAGCGCTTTCATTAAAAAAACAGCTTTCGTCGACGACTTCGGCCGGAATCACTAGTGTTGTGTGTGTGTGTGTGTGTGTGTGTGTGTGAAAGTGAAGTGATTCCGTGTTTTGATAACTCCGATTGCTTTTTGTTCTAAGCCTTCTGCAATTTTAATTTAATTCCACAAACCCACATTTGCCGTCGGGAATTTAGCATCGCCTTCAGCGTCTTTACCAAGTGCCTTCTGCAAACAAATTAAATAAATAATCAAGTTATATTAAATTAAATAAATAGAATTGCCTTCTGCAACTAAAACAAATATATTTTATTAAATTATTTAGCCTTTTGCACTAATCATTTATTCACAAAGAAATTCATTTAATTGCTTATTAGAATCGCCCTTAGCGCTTAAATACCTTTTCAAACCATTTAATTAACCTAGTTTAAATATTAAAATTTTAATTTACTCGCCAACTTCAATAAATTAATAGTAAAAGCATCGCCTTCAGCGTCTTATTTTAAATTAAACCTTCTGCATCAAGCATTCGTTGAGACTTCGGCCGGAATCACTAGTGTGTGTGTGTGTGTGAAAAGTGAAGTGCAGTGTTCTCGTGTTGACTGCTCCGATTGCCATAAGCCTTCTGCATTTGATTTAGTTAAAATCAATTAATTTAATTTGCCTTTTTTTTTAAATCCTTTTTTTTCCCATTGGGAAATTAGCATCGCCTTCAGCGTTGGAACAAAATTATTTTCAATAGTTGCCTTCTGCAAAATACTTCACCATTTATTATAAATTTAATAACAATTATAAAATAAACTGTTTGCCTTAAATAAACCAAATCAATTACATAAGCCTTCAGCAAACATATTTTTTGAATTAAATTGCCCTCTGCAAAAAAAAACAATTATTCAAAATCCTATAAGACAATTATTATTAGCATCGCCTTCTGCGTTCAATTAATAAATTAATTAATCAAGCCTTCTGCAAATAAGCTTTCGTTGAGCGGTCCACGAGAATACTTGTACTAAGTGTGTGTTGTGTTCGAGACTCCCGGTTCCATCTGTTCCAGCGACGAGAAACATCGAGAGTTTTCAAACCGGCAAATAGTTTAAATTTTTATAGTGTAGAATTTGAAATCCCATTCACAACCTAACCAAATCTCAATTAGTTCCCCAACTAAACCATTATTATATAAAACTGCATTTATTTTCTTATTTCGATTCTTTCTCCCCCTCAGCATTAAATTTCATATTAAATATAAAACTAACAGTAGAAATAGGCAAAAAAAATATTACATAAATAATTCAAACCACCATTCGTAAAGTAGAATAATTCCAAACCCAGTAGAGCTAACAATTTAAATTTCAAAATCCATCCAAACAAAATTTCAAAACTCTCGTAAAGCTAACAAAATATTCTCCAATAACGAAACACAGAGCAAGGTGACCGGAAACCCATTTTACCTGTAACCCGTAGCATAGCCAAAATAGAACGGGGGAAAATTCCCATTTTACCTGTAACGTTGAAGCACACACGTCTCCTCACGTAGTTTGTCACTTTTAAGCATTCCTAAATTTCATTCATTTCATTCATTTCATTCAAATCTCAAAAT
Source organism: Anopheles merus (assembly GCF_017562075.2). Taxonomy (NCBI): domain Eukaryota; kingdom Metazoa; phylum Arthropoda; class Insecta; order Diptera; family Culicidae; genus Anopheles; species Anopheles merus. The sequence goes on along the minus strand of NW_024427679.1, from coordinate 29,214 downwards.
TTTGAAATAACTTTAACTCTGAAGAATTAAAATAACACTTACAAAGCCTTCCGCGATAATAATAATAATTAAACCAGTCCAATTACTTTCCGTTGGAAATTTTTTGTTTACTTAAGATATTAAAATATTATTTTATTCTCTTCCACTATTAATAAGAAAAAATCTTAATTTAAACAAGTCTTTTTATTAAAATTAATAAAATCGCCTTAAGCACAATACAGCAAAATTAAGTAAATTCCTCTTCTTTAATACATTGCTTCATTATTGCCATAGCATAATTCAATTTCAAACCATCAATTTAATTACACTTCCACAATCAATCTCAATTCCTATATAGATCTTTAAACTTCATATAAATTATTTTAAAATTCAATTTTACAAACTCAGTTGCTTCATTACAATTCTTCACCTTTTAAATTAATGGCAATACGATCTCCCAATCCACAACCCTAATAAGTAGAAATTTATTAAATCACGTAGTTATTCCTTTTCTCCCGGTTTAAGCATTCCTAAACTTCATTTATTTCATTCATTTCATTCATATCACAAATATTTAAATAACTTAAACTCCAACACATACAAAGCCTTCCGCTATATAATTTTATTTACACTAGTTCAATTCTTTTCCGTCGGGAAATTTATTTCAATTAAATTATTTAAATATTATTTTATACTTTTCAAACATTTATTCAATCAGACAAGCCTTTCAATTAAAAAATTTAAAATTGCCTTCCGCGAAATTCATCAATTAAATAATCTCAATTTCAATTCGTTGCTTCATTATTGCCATAGCAAACTTTCATTTAAACCATCAATTTAATTTCCTTATACAATCATTCTCAATCCATTATTACATCTTCATACTTAATATAAATTAATTTATAATTCAATTTTAATAACTCGTTTGCCTAAATTACAATTCTCCACCTTATTAATTATTGACAATACGTTCTCTCCATCCAAAACCCCTTAACAAGTAGAAGTTCATTAAATCACGTAGCTATTTTTCCCCGGTTGTTTGCATGTCTAATAATAATTAATATTTCATATTTTGAAAGTTGAGCAATAATTTAAAAGATTTATATTAAAGCCCCATACCATTTTGACATTAAATTTTATTATTTGACACTTGCAATTGATCAATTAATTATACTCAAATATTTAAATTAAATAAACTCACTTTTACTCAAGGGTTCTTAAATACTTTCATTAAATACTTTACTACTTTTATCTGCCGGCCCGATCCCACAAGAACGATTAAATATACAATAACAAAAGATTAAAACATCAATTAATACTTTTAAAGCCATACTCCATAAATAATTCTTATATTAATTGACTCAATATTTTAATTATCCATGCAGACCTTATATTCAATTTAAACTAAATCCTATTTTATTATTGCTTTGCTTATCATTATATTCATTCAAAGTAGAACTGAATATTTAAATTTAAAGTATCCATCCTAACAAAATTTCAAAACTCTCGTAAAGCTAACAAAATAATCTCCAATAACGGAGCATAGACCAAGGTGACCGGAAACCCATTTTACCTGTAACCCGTAGCATAGCCAAAATAGAACGGGGGAAAATTCCCATTTTACCTGTAACGTTGAAGCACACACGTCTCCTCACGTAGTTTGTCACTTTTAAGCATTCCTAAATTTCATTCATTTCATTCATTTCATTCAAATCTCAAAATTTTGAAATAACTAAAATTCTGAAGAATTAAATTTAATACACGAAGCCTTCCGCGATAATAATAATATTTACACTAGTTCAGTTGCTTTCCGTTGGCAATTTTATTTCAATTAAATCATTTAAATATTATTTTATTCTTTATAAACATATATATAAATATATATTATTTAAACAAGTCATTCACTTAATAATATATTGACATCGCCTTCAGCGCAATAATACACAAATATATATTCATGCTTTTAATTTCATTGCTTCATCATTTTAAAGCATTTTTTCCATTACAAGCCATTTAAATCATTTCCCTTAACACCCAATATTAATTACACTTGACATTAGTTTCAATCTAAATTCATTTCCAAATAGAAATTTTATTTAATCACGTAGTTATTATTTCATCCCGGTCCTCTGCATGTTTATTAAAAAATAAATTAGTTTTTCGATTTGAATAGTTTTTAAATTAATTAAATAGATTTATTTACATTATCAAATCAACAGCTGACCACTTGACATCAAACGTTGACACATTATCAAATTGACAGCTCAATATTTATGACAATTGACGTCGCTTCGACAGTTAAATTGGTTGACAGTTATTACTTAAATTAATTAACAGTCGTAACGGAAAAATTTAATAATATTCAAACATTTAATTTAAATTTAACTCACTTTTGCTTAAAAATTCTAAATTATTAAATTAAAATAATTCATATAAATAAATTTTTTGCTGGCATCCTAATAATTAACATATTTACACTATTAATATCCAAAATCACTCGATTGACAATAGAAATTTATAAAGTAAACTCCTAATTTTTTTGAATAATCATCATAACAGTTGAAAAATTTCTTTTAAATATCCACATAGAAATTATATTCGATTTTAATTAATTATTACTAATTCCTTGCCGATTTCTAACATCTTCATATTTAATTAAACTGTTTGGTTAGATTTATATCAGCACTCTTGACATATAACGTCATATTCATTTGACAATCAAACAATTCTGACAATTTTTTTACACCTGACATTGACATTAAATAGACTGACAGCTTTTTAAATAAAACAATCTAAATTTTCAATTTATTAAGCTTGATACCTTATTAAATAATTATCGGAATTCCTTCCCCCCTCTTACCACTCAAAAAAAAAAAAAGAGCCCCTTTCACTTTTATTTAACTTATATCCAATCTTAATTACCTTATACACTCTCTCCATGTATTCTTTGACATTTAAATAATTGATGCTATTCATTTATGACTAATCTTGCTAAATTAAACCAACTCAATTAAAATTTCCTTGTTTGTTACAATATTATAATTTTTAAAATAGCTTCTGTTTAATTTAATAACAAACGTGACATTAAATTTTCGACCTTAGACAATTGACCCTAGACAATTGACAACCAATAATCCTTTTTCGATTGACACTTAATCAGGCCTGACAAATTAATTAATTACGTGACTGACATTTACATTAAACGTTCAATAACACCGACAAAAAAAAAACTATTGACAGTTTATATACAGCGCGAGATTTATTGACATCTCGCGTCAAAGCACGACAATTATTTTAATTTTCCTTCTTAATTATCATAAATTAACATTAAAATCCCTCCTGAATCGACACTCCGTAGTTACATCATCCCAAAGTATCCCAAATTATTCAATCAATTAATTAAAATTTTGCCAGTCCCTTTAGAAAATCAGTAGACAGTCATAAATAACTCCATAGAAATTAACCATAGAAATTAACGGTAGAAAAATGGTGATGAATACACGCTCCACTTTACTTCGTAGAAATAGTCCCTCAAAGGCAGGAACCAGTAGATATTCCACCCGCCGTAGCTCACTGGGAACGATGTCCCCGTCTAAGGCTTCGGCCACCAGCTTTGGTAGACGGGCATCAACAAACCAGCTGATAGCCTCCAAGGCGATGGCACCTGCCCTACGAAGAGCTTCTTCGGTAGAGGTGGAGGGGAAAGCAAAAAGGGTATCTGTTCTCCCGCAGATCGCGGAAGACAGCCAAGGGGAGGGTTCCAAGGCAGGGCAAACATATGACAGGAAATTTTTCGCAACTGCATATCCAGCAGATTCCAATCCCATGGGCCCATTGCAGAAAGCAAAACATGAGCTCATGCTGTTTATCAGGGACACCGTGAAGCACAGGGCTATTTTAGCAAAAACGCCTCAATTCTCCGATTGGGAACAGCGTATAGGCTCAGTATTGGCCCTGTTGCACAACCTTCCAGCATTTTGGCTAGGGGAGGCCGGGTCAGGAATTGATGTGGGAACGGGAACAGAGGATCTTGTGGTGGAGGATCCGGTTGTGGAGCAAGACTTAGGGCCTTTGGCAGGCCCTAATCAGGATCAGCAACCGGGTTCCATTCCCTTGAATGAGTCGGACGTCACCAAATTCTTCACTGTTTTTGGGGGAATCATGCGGGAGATGTATGACATAATAGTTAGGGAAAACGAGGCCAAGACAGCAGGAAATAAGGAACAGGGACAACAGTTGGCAGTTCAAGGAGGGAAAAATAGCAAGAAAAAGGGAAAGGGTGGGAAGGGGGAAAATAGTAAGGTTGTTGCGGCAGAGGAACCGTTGGCAGGGGAAATTTTTTCAAGTGACCAGGGATCTGGACCACAAGGGGGGCAAGAGGGGGCGCAAGAATGGCGGACGGTAAAGGGGAAGACTGCCGTGCGCCGGGAGAGGAGGAAGAGGAAGAAGCAGCGTGAAGCTGAGCAAGCAGCCAGCCTCGCCGCAAATACCCAACCTTCTGCTTCCCAACCCATGCAAAAGCCGGCACCTGCCTTTAATCCCAGGGCTGGCAGAATGCCAAATGCCATTGAACTTGAATCAATTGGGGGATTCAAGTACGCGGACATGATGCCAATCCTTAGGGAAACGGTGAAAAAGGAGGATGTGCAGAGAATCCGCACAAACTTCAAGGGTCATCTACTCCTGGAATTAGCACCATTGTCGCACCAGGAAACGATGACCCTTTGGAGAGAGGTGTCCAAAGCTCTTGACGGCAAAGCCAAATGCCGACCGCGGACACCCTCAGTGCGGGTGAACTGCACCAACATTCCGCCTGGCACTTCATCCGAAGAAATTTCTTCGGAAATGAGTGCCGCGTTGGGCGTTGAAATTTTCAGCGACCAAATCACGACCGTAAAAACGCATTACGGTACGTTGGTCGCATTTTTCGATTGCCCAGCAATAGCGGTCACCGACCAGGCCCTTGCGAGGCAGTACACGGTTGGTTTCAGCAAATGCTGCAGGCTTCGGCTATTGGAACGCCGGCGGCAATGCTACCGGTGCTACGAATACGGGCATACTGCTGCCCGCTGCCGTGGCAAGGACCGTAGTAGCAAATGCCACCGTTGCGCAGAAGATAAGCACGAGGGTCCGTGCACTAGGGAGCGGAAGTGCTTGGGATGCCAGGGCCCGGATGCGATCGGGCACTCGCTGGGCCAGCGCAGTTGCCGCTACTTTGGAAAGGTAACCCCACAGCCCAGTCATGATTAGAGTGTTCCAACAGAACCTCAATCATGACCAAATGGCACAAGACTTGCTTTTGCAAAGTGCTCGTGCCGAGGGTTGTGATATTTTGATTCTCTCGGACCCCTATTGGGTGCCGAGTAATAACAGCAATTGGGTTACCGATACCACTGGCCGGGTTGCAGTGGTATCAGTTGGGGATTATCCTTTTCAGCGCATCATTGACAACCAACGCGAGGACTTCGTTGTGGTCGAGATGCGGGGAATTGTTTTCTGCTCCGTTTACCTACCACCCGTGGGTTCCGATTTGACTGTCGAGGAGTACAAACGCAAATGGACCGAAATTGTGTCGGTACTCCCACGGAATCGGGACACCGTGATCGGGGGTGACGTAAACGCCTGGTCAGGTGCATGGGGGATGGAGCGAAGGCCAAACGATGGGGAAAGGGTATCTAGGGGGGGAGTTGTGATGGACGCGGCGGCCGCTTTGGGATTGGTTCTCCTAAACCAGGGCAACCAGAGCACTTGGATGGGGGGAAATGGCCGCAACTCCATAGTGGACGTGTCGTTTTGCAGCCCCTCTTTGGTAGGGGAAAATAATTGGCGAATTTGTGACGAAACCCCAAGTGACCACAATACTATTAAGTTTGTGGTCGGCAGGGTTCCGAGACAGCGTGCCAATAACGTGGGAAACTCAGCAGTAAATGGGGGAAGGTGGTCCACAAGATTCTTCGACAAGGATTTGTTCGTTGAAATCTTGAGGGACCAGGACATTTTTGGGCATGTTGCTACGGCAGAGGAGCTGACCCAGGCCATTACGGTGGCTTGTGACGGCACCATGCCTAGACAACCCCCAAGGCGACAGGGCCGGCGTCCAGTTTATTGGTGGACGTCCGAGATTGATCGGTTGCGCAGCCATTTTCATGGAATGAAACGGCGGTTCAACCGGGCCCGGACCGAGGAGCAGCGCGAGGAAAGGCGTCAAATGAAGTCGGACGCACGCGCTGCCCTGGAACGGGCCGTCAAGCTCAGCAAGGACCAACACAAGCAGGATTTGCCGGAACAATTGGAACCGCACGGCTTTGGCCCTGCGTACCAAATCCGCAAGCAGCAGTGGGAAGGAGCTCGGGTTCCGATGGAACGGGATGCTAATAAGCTCCAGTTCATCGTGAATGAGCTCTTTCCCGAGCGTCCCCCGATGGAGTGGCCCGAGACGGAAGTAGGTGGGGATCCGATGGATCCGGTCTCGGAGGAGGAGTTGGCGGAAGAGTTGAAGGAGATTGCCCGCTCACTCAACCCCAAGAAAGCTCCAGGGGACGACAATATTCCGAACATGGCTGCAGCTGCGGCAATTATGGCTTTTCCTGCCGTTTTTGCCAAAAGCTATAAGCAGCTACTGGAGACAGGCACTTTCCCCGACGCATGGAAGCGGCAGCAACTGGTGCTGCTTACCAAGTCGGGGAAACCACCTGGGGAGCCCTCGTCATACCGGCCCATTTGCTTGCTGAGTGTGTTGGGGAAAATTTTGGAGCGGTTGATTCAGCGGAGGCTGACAACCCACCTGGAGTCCACTGGGGGACTTTCGGATGCCCAATACGGTTTCCGTAAAGGGCGTTCGACCGTGGATGCCATCACTCGGGTGATGGATAACGGGAAAGTCGCTCTTGATAAAAAGCGAAAGGGGGATCGCCTCTGTGCGGTGGTAACGGTGGACGTCCGGAATGCCTTCAACTCGGCAAACTGGACAGCGATCGGCCAAGCTCTGCAGCGTAAAAACACTCCGCCTTATTTGCAGGCGTTGCTGCGGAACTATTTTATTGGCCGAACGCTCCACTACGATACGGATGAAGGAGTAGTGTCGAGGACTGTATCTGCTGGCGTTCCTCAGGGTTCGGTTCTAGGACCAACACTGTGGAACGTCATGTATGACGACCTACTCCGCTTGCCGCTCGAAGGACTACGAGCGGACATCATCGGGTTTGCTGACGACGTGGCCTTCACATTTTTGGGAAGGACCACGGAACAGGTCAGCGCGTTAGCAACGGCTAACCTGGAGAAGATCGAGCGGTGGTTGCAAGGAGTCGGTTTGGACCTTGCCCACCAAAAGACCGGGTTCATGATCTTTTGTACCCATCATGTCCCGCAGCTCGCAGAGCTACAAGCGGGCGGTCACTCGATCCAATCCACGGAAACGCTGAAATACCTGGGAGTGGACCTCTGCCGCAAACAGCACCACAGCCGGCATCTGGAGAGGGTGGTCAATAAGGCTTCACGGATTACGAATGCCTTGACCTGCCTGATGCCGAATAAGCGTGGTCCTAAGAGCCGCAGTAGGAGACAGCTCGTAAACGTCGGCAACAGTATCATCCGATACGGAGTTGCCACCTGGGGGCGATGGGTCTTAGACAAGGAGACCCATCGCAAATCGGTCCAAAGGGCGCATCGACCGGGGGCTCTCCGAGTCGCCAGCGCCTTCCAGACCGTATCCTATGACGCCGCTTGCGTTGTCGCCAACACCACCCCGTTAGTCCTCCTCATGCAGGAGGATATCCGCTGCCACGACGAAAAGGTAGCGAGTGGTGGCGTTCAATCGGACATACGGAAGCGACAACGGGAGGAAACGATGAGACGCTGGCAGGACCAGTGGACAACGGGTGCAGGGCAACCAGGAGCACCAGGATTGAAGACGAGGAGACTGATCCCAGACATTAATCTCTGGGTCAGCCGCAAGCATGGGGAAGTCGACTTTTTCCTCACCCAGCTCCTCACGGGGCACGGGTTCTTGCGCTCCTATTTCGTCGAGAAAGGCATCCTGGATGGCTCGCCCAACTGCCCCGAATGTGGGGACGCCGTGGAAGACGTGGAACACGTGCTGTTCCACTGTCCACGGTTCGATCGGATCCGGAACGAGATGCAGCAGCGGTGCCATTCCCGAGTAACAATGGATAACATTGTCTCGGAAATGTGCGCCCGCAGCGATACGTGGGAGGCCGTCCGCGCCGCCGCCAGGACAATCTTCTCCACTCTCCAAGCGAGATGGGATGTCGAGCGTCCACCAACGGCAAGGCGACGCAGGCGGGCCAGACGGCGGGCGAGGGACGCAAATGGCGGTCCCTCAGGCCCTGCGGCACGGCAACAACCCGTGCCACAAGGGCCACCGTAAGCTGGAAAGTTACTAATCTTTCTTCTTTCCTTTCGTCTCTTTCCAGCTTTCTTTTTCTCTTCTCTCTTCTATTTTCAGCTGTTTCTATCTCTTTTCTGTTTTCTTGTTTCCTCTATCCAAATTTCATTTCAGGAGAACTGCCTTACGTGCTTGGAGTGGTGACCAACGATGCAGACCCCCCATTGCCCACCCGAAGTGTGGGTGATAGGATCACAGGGACCGCGTCGCACCACGGAAAGCAGCGTAATAAGCAGCATCAGCAGACCAGATCGCCGCAGAAGATGCGTCGTGAGCCAGGGTGCAACCGCACACACGACTCCGCATGAAGTAATACGCACCACAGCGTACCGGCCGGGTTGGGTAGGTCGGAGAGGGGGATGGAATATGCTCACTCTTCGTTAACAAAAAAAAAAAGGTAGCTATTTAACTTGTTTGCCATGATAAGCAACCTGCTTCCCCGACCGTCGCGGACACCATTCTTGGACAGAAGTCCTAGTACGTAGAGTACTTTCCCTAGGTATGTGCCCGTTCGTGACTATCGTTGCGTGCATACGGACACGCTTGGGTATGTTTACCATACAAGGTTTACTAGGGAAACCTGCTTGCTCGACCATTGCCCTCCCGTCGCGGACACCATTCTTGGACAGAAGTCCTAGTACGTAGAGTACTTTCCCTAGGTATGTGCCCGTTCGTGACTATCGTTGCGTGCATACGGACACGCTTGGGTATGTTTACCATACAAGGTTTACTAGGGAAACCTGCTTGCTCGACCATTGCCCTCCCGTCGCGGACACCATTCTTGGACAGAAGTCCTAGTACGTAGAGTACTTTCCCTAGGTATGTGCCCGTTCGTGACTATCGTTGCGTGCATACGGACACGCTTGGGTATGTTTACCATACAAGGTTTACTAGGGAAACCTGCTTGCTCGACCATTGCCCTCCCGTCGCGGACACCATTCTTGGACAGAAGTCCTAGTACGTAGAGTACTTTCCCTAGGTATGTGCCCGTTCGTGACTATCGTTGCGTGCATACGGACACGCTTGGGTATGTTTACCATACAAGGTTTACTAGGGAAACCAGGAAGGAATTCTAGGCACACGTTTTGTTCCATCCACAGTAACTTTCGTTCTCTTAAGGTAGCTATTTAACTTGTTTGCCATGATAAGCAACCTGCTTCCCCGACCGTCGCGGACACCATTCTTGGACAGAAGTCCTAGTACGTAGAGTACTTTCCCTAGGTATGTGCCCGTTCGTGACTATCGTTGCGTGCATACGGACACGCTTGGGTATGTTTACCATACAAGGTTTACTAGGGAAACCTGCTTGCTCGACCATTGCCCTCCCGTCGCGGACACCATTCTTGGACAGAAGTCCTAGTACGTAGAGTACTTTCCCTAGGTATGTGCCCGTTCGTGACTATCGTTGCGTGCATACGGACACGCTTGGGTATGTTTACCATACAAGGTTTACTAGGGAAACCTGCTTGCTCGACCATTGCCCTCCCGTCGCGGACACCATTCTTGGACAGAAGTCCTAGTACGTAGAGTACTTTCCCTAGGTATGTGCCCGTTCGTGACTATCGTTGCGTGCATACGGACACGCTTGGGTATGTTTACCATACAAGGTTTACTAGGGAAACCTGCTTGCTCGACCATTGCCCTCCCGTCGCGGACACCATTCTTGGACAGAAGTCCTAGTACGTAGAGTACTTTCCCTAGGTATGTGCCCGTTCGTGACTATCGTTGCGTGCATACGGACACGCTTGGGTATGTTTACCATACAAGGTTTACTAGGGAAACCTGCTTGCTCGACCATTGCCCTCCCGTCGCGGACACCATTCTTGGACAGAAGTCCTAGTACGTAGAGTACTTTCCCTAGGTATGTGCCCGTTCGTGACTATCGTTGCGTGCATACGGACACGCTTGGGTATGTTTACCATACAAGGTTTACTAGGGAAACCTGCTTGCTCGACCATTGCCCTCCCGTCGCGGACACCATTCTTGGACAGAAGTCCTAGTACGTAGAGTACTTTCCCTAGGTATGTGCCCGTTCGTGACTATCGTTGCGTGCATACGGACACGCTTGGGTATGTTTACCATACAAGGTTTACTAGGGAAACCTGCTTGCTCGACCATTGCCCTCCCGTCGCGGACACCATTCTTGGACAGAAGTCCTAGTACGTAGAGTACTTTCCCTAGGTATGTGCCCGTTCGTGACTATCGTTGCGTGCATACGGACACGCTTGGGTATGTTTACCATACAAGGTTTACTAGGGAAACCTGCTTGCTCGACCATTGCCCTCCCGTCGCGGACACCATTCTTGGACAGAAGTCCTAGTACGTAGAGTACTTTCCCTAGGTATGTGCCCGTTCGTGACTATCGTTGCGTGCATACGGACACGCTTGGGTATGTTTACCATACAAGGTTTACTAGGGAAACCTGCTTGCTCGACCATTGCCCTCCCGTCGCGGACACCATTCTTGGACAGAAGTCCTAGTACGTAGAGTACTTTCCCTAGGTATGTGCCCGTTCGTGACTATCGTTGCGTGCATACGGACACGCTTGGGTATGTTTACCATACAAGGTTTACTAGGGAAACCTGCTTGCTCGACCATTGCCCTCCCGTCGCGGACACCATTCTTGGACAGAAGTCCTAGTACGTAGAGTACTTTCCCTAGGTATGTGCCCGTTCGTGACTATCGTTGCGTGCATACGGACACGCTTGGGTATGTTTACCATACAAGGTTTACTAGGGAAACCTGCTTGCTCGACCATTGCCCTCCCGTCGCGGACACCATTCTTGGACAGAAGTCCTAGTACGTAGAGTACTTTCCCTAGGTATGTGCCCGTTCGTGACTATCGTTGCGTGCATACGGACACGCTTGGGTATGTTTACCATACAAGGTTTACTAGGGAAACCTGCTTGCTCGACCATTGCCCTCCCGTCGCGGACACCATTCTTGGACAGAAGTCCTAGTACGTAGAGTACTTTCCCTAGGTATGTGCCCGTTCGTGACTATCGTTGCGTGCATACGGACACGCTTGGGTATGTTTACCATACAAGGTTTACTAGGGAAACCAGGAAGGAATTCTAGGCACACGTTTTGTTCCATCCACAGTAACTTTCGTTCTCTTAAGGTAGCTATTTAACTTGTTTGCCATGATAAGCAACCTGCTTCCCCGACCGTCGCGGACACCATTCTTGGACAGAAGTCCTAGTACGTAGAGTACTTTCCCTAGGTATGTGCCCGTTCGTGACTATCGTTGCGTGCATACGGACACGCTTGGGTATGTTTACCATACAAGGTTTACTAGGGAAACCAGGAAGGAATTCTAGGCACACGTTTTGTTCCATCCACAGTAACTTTCGTTCTCTTAAGGTAGCTATTTAACTTGTTTGCCATGATAAGCAACCTGCTTCCCCGACCGTCGCGGACACCATTCTTGGACAGAAGTCCTAGTACGTAGAGTACTTTCCCTAGGTATGTGCCCGTTCGTGACTATCGTTGCGTGCATACGGACACGCTTGGGTATGTTTACCATACAAGGTTTACTAGGGAAACCTGCTTGCTCGACCATTGCCCTCCCGTCGCGGACACCATTCTTGGACAGAAGTCCTAGTACGTAGCGTTCTTTATTGTACTTGATCAGTTTGTATTGCCTTCGCTTTGTTCCATCGACACTTGCTACTGCTCACTAAGGGGTTTTTGTTTGTGATGTGTACGATAAGCCACCGTCTATCCTATCCGGCACTTTATCAACACTTTTCACCCAAGTCATAGGAACGTAGTGTACTTTCCCTGATCGGTACACAATTTTGGTGCACGGCTATCCTGACCGGCAACTTGTACCAACATGGACATCCATGAACGCGTACGCTCGGGCTGCGCCCTCCGTGTTGTACTTTCCCTGATCGGTACACAATTTTGGTGCACGGCTATCCTGACCGGCAACTTGTACCAACATGGACATCCATGAACGCGTACGCTCGGGCTGCGCCCTCCGTGTTGTACTTTCCCTGATCGGTACACAATTTTGGTGCACGGCTATCCTGACCGGCAACTTGTACCAACATGGACATCCATGAACGCGTACGCTCGGGCTGCGCCCTCCGTGTTGTACTTTCCCTGATCGGTACACAATTTTGGTGCACGGCTATCCTGACCGGCAACTTGTACCAACATGGACATCCATGAACGCGTACGCTCGGGCTGCGCCCTCCGTGTTGTACTTTCCCTGATCGGTACACAATTTTGGTGCACGGCTATCCTGACCGGCAACTTGTACCAACATGGACATCCATGAACGCGTACGCTCGGGCTGCGCCCTCCGTGTTGTACTTTCCCTGATCGGTACACAATTTTGGTGCACGGCTATCCTGACCGGCACTAAATCGTCACTTTTCGTTCATAACCTAGGAACGTCGTGTAGGTTTCATCATTTTTATGTTTGATTCGGTTTAATATGATTGAAAAATACGCTAAGTCCTAGAAATCTGAACTCGAATACTTCCTCCATGTTGCGCCAAAAGCTATTGACCAACGCCTAGCTTGAGACCCATTTATAGTTTAATTTCCATTAATAGTTTTGAAAATAAGCTAAGTCCCAGAAATCTGAACTCGAATACTTCCTCCATGTGGCGCCAAAAGCTACTGACCAACGCCTAGCTTGAGACCCATTTATAGTTTAATTTCCATTAATAGTTTTGAAAAATACGCTAAGTCCCAGAAATCTGAACTCGAATACTTTCTCCATGTGGCGCCAAAAGCTACTGACCAACGCCTAGCTTGAGACCCATTAATAGTTTAATTTAAATTAATAGTTTTGAAAAATACGCTAAGTCCCAGAAATCTGAACTCGAATACTTCCTCCATGTTGCGCCAAAAGCTACTGACCAACGCCTAGCTTGAGACCCATTAATAGTTTAATTTAAATTAATAGTTTTGAAAAATACGCTAAGTCCCAGAAATCTGAACTCGAATACTTTCTCCATGTGGCGCCAAAAGCTACTGACCAACGCCTAGGTACATGGTTGGTACATGGATTGTATGCATGCAGGCGTACTGCCGTGCTGGACCGGAAAATCGCACTAGCTACTAGAACGTAGAGTAATTCCCCTAGATAGGTGCTTTTGCATGCCTCTGATCGACGACCATGCAACTTGCAACGTGCGACACGCGTAGGTAGGCTTCCCCATACAAGTTCCCTAGGGTAGCACCAAATTGCATACTTTCAGGCGTAATTTTCGGAACCGTGTACCGTGCATGGTACAAGTATCAGTAGCTCGTGCAATTTGTTTTGCATCGTGTTGCGGTTGCCGGTGCGTCAAGATAGGAGTGTTTCGAGACTTTTGCCAAGCTTGAGTGCCATTTGCAGGATAATTGATGTTCTAGCCACGTTAAACATGCCACTTAATGCCGAAAAGGAAAAAGCCGTTTTCTAGGGACGTCCTGTCAAAAAGGTTGCCATCAGCGCTTTCCTCTCGAGTTCAGGATTCTTGGACTTAGCGTTTTTTCACGATCCAATCAAAAGACCAGATCGTGAAATAAACAATTAATACAAGTATGTACTAGTACATCCCTTCAACCGAAGGAAGTACACCATACATGACCCGTACGCCAATCATCCAAGCACATGACACGTCGACTAAGTCAACACATCATACAACTTGGACAACCGACGGGCAAGTAGGTCATCTCGTACACGACACATCGACCGACGAGGTCAACACGCCATGCACAAGACATCCTACTACCAAGACCGACCACCTCGACACACGACACGTTAACCAAACATGGTCAACATCATCATGCGCAAGGCAACCGGCCCAAACGGGTCAACATATACAACTTGTAACGAGAGCATGTAAGCTTACTGGTGTGGTCTGCACGTTCCTCGCATCAAGACAATCAAGTCAAGAAGGAGGAACGCCGACAAGCTCATTAGTGTTACGCGTCCATCTCCAACCTATGTCAAGTCACTCGTCTGACAAGGAAGAAGCACGACACATGTCCACTAATGTAAAGGAACAGTCTCCAGACCAAGTCAAGTCGCTCGTCTGACAAGGAAGGAGCCTGCACCAAGCTTCACCAGTATCCATCAAGTCCATTGTCCGTGAAGGCGGTCGAGCACAACACAGACCAGACAAGGTGAACAAAAGCTTACTACGAGTGTACTTATATGACTCACTGGTGTGGTCCGCACGGTCCTCACATCGAGACAATCAAGTCAAGAAGGAGGCACGCCGACAAGCTCATCAGTGTTAAGCAACCTTCTCCACAGCATGTCAAGTGACTCGTCTGACAAGCTAGGAGCACGATGCATGTCCACCAATGTAAAGCCTTAGTCTCCAGACCAAGTCAAGTCACTCGTCTGACAAGGAAGGAGCCTAAGTCAAGCTTCACCAGTACCCATTACCTAGTCCATGGCTGCATTAAGCACTTCATGAACAGGACAAGGTAGAGCCATAATGAGTGTACAGTATACGTACTGGTGTGGGTCGCACGGTCCTCACATCAAGACAATCAAGTCAAGAAGGAGGCACGCCGACAAGCTCACTAGTGTTACGTGTCCCGCTCCATACCATGGTCAAGTCACTCGTCTGACACGGAAGGAGCCAACTCTTGTCCACTAGTGTAAAGGAACGGTCTCCAGACCAAGTCAAGTCACTCGTCTGACAAGGAAGGAGCACGCACCAAGCTTCACCAGTGACCAACCCACTCCCTTGACGATGAAGGTAGCCAAGCTTCAACGCTAGGGTATGGGTAGTCCGTATGACTGTACTGGTGTGGGTCGCACGGTCCTCACATCAAGACAATCAAGTCGAGAAGGAGGCACGCTGACAAGCTCACCAGTGTTACGTGTCCCGCTCCATACCATGTCAAGTCACTCGTCTGACACGGAGAAGGAGCAAACTCTTGTCCACTAGTGTAAAGGAACGGTCTCCAGACCAAGTCAAGTCACTCGTCTGACAAGGAAGGAGCACGCACCAAGCTTCACCAGAGCACGGTACCACGGTCCCCAGACCAAGATGGTTAAATACGCCATCGAGGAAGGGGCACGCAATCCCTTGCTACACTCAACCAAGTACACTCTTGCTCTCACAAAAGTATCCCCTGTGTCGACGTGGTCCCCAGACCAAGACGCGCTTGCGCACATCGAGGAAGGGGCACACGGACAAACCACCAAGCATGGGTCGCCTGAGAGGATCGATGCGAACGCATCTCTACAACTCGCAGCTCCCAGCCTGAAGTCCCGTCGTTTGCGGGCGGTTGATAGGTGTCGAAACTAGGTATATCCACGTTGGGCAGAGCTCAAGCCAACGGCGTTCCCAGTTACGGTACTAACACGTGCAGCGAACTCCACTCATTGCGGCCTAGGTATAGCGGGATGAGACGCCGGGCTGCGAAGGCAGACTCCAACGGATCTCAGAGGGTTGTTAGGCCCGCTAGCTTCCGAACACCTAATGGGTTTGAGAAGCGCTATCAGCTCGGATTGGCTACGACCTTAGAGGCGTTCAGGCATAATCCAGCGGACGTAGCGTCATACCAAAGTCCGGTCGGACTAGTATTGAGCCAGTGGTCCGTACCTGTGGTTCCTCTCGTACTGCACAGGAATTCCGTTAAGATAGCGACTATAAGCACACACCAGTAGGGTAAAACTAACCTGTCTCACTACGGTCTAAACCCAGCTCACGTTCCCTTGAAAGGGTGAACAATCCTACGCTTGGTGAATTTTGCTTCACAATGATAGGAAGAGCCGACATCGAAGGATCAAAAAGCCACGTCGCTATGAACGCT
Organism: Anopheles merus; assembly: GCF_017562075.2. Lineage (NCBI taxonomy): Eukaryota > Metazoa > Arthropoda > Insecta > Diptera > Culicidae > Anopheles > Anopheles merus. Next base: position 13,049 of record NW_024427679.1, on the reverse strand, counting down.
TGGCGGCCACAAGCCAGTTATCCCTGTAGTAACGCTCGAGCCGTCGTCGCGAGCAGACGTGTTTCTGTCGAGCTCCGTGTCTGAGTTTACTCAATATATATGCAGTGTGCATAATCGGCCGTATATGTGAAATTTCAAATTGGTGCAAAAAGGAAAAGTTGAATATTTCAAAAAGTTATCGAACTTTTCACAAAATTTTTGTTTATAAGTCGCGGAGCCGCCGTCCTCCGGCCATATGCAAAAAATTTTTGGAAAAAGTTCATAAACAAAAAAGTGACTGTGCACGCGGTTTTTCTAAAATAACTTGGCGAAAAATGCTCGGATTCGCCCAACCAAAGTGTTAAATGGTGCGGGACGTTATTACCTATCGTTTGATACCCATATCGGGTGGTTTAGTGAAAAATTGAATTTTATATTAAGAGTTAAACAACTTTTTTAAGTGTTTTTTCAAAATATATTGAAAAGTGTGAGGCCAATCGAAACAGAAAAACACCAACGTGTGCGTCGTAAAAATACCTTTCTGGCGAGTGGTCGGACGCTCAGATCGGTCCATAAACAAAAAAGTTATGGAAGTTCAAAGTTTACACTTAATTAAGTAAAGTGGAAAAGTTGCATAACTCCTGCAAAACGAGTTGGAGGCGCCTGGGCCCACTCGTTTGGCCCGAATATCGTAGGTGCTTGTACGCCCTTTCGAACGAAGTGTCGCTCGGCCCGATCGGAGTGATATTGGCGGAGTAGTGCAAATGTAAAGAATTTGACGAATTGTTCAAAAAGTGTATAAGTTTTGGTGGAAACTTTGAAGTTGCACCACGCAAAAACTACTGGGCCGATTTTGATGAAAATCGAAATCTGAGTCGGGGCCAAGTAGTTTAACAAAGTGGCATACTCAGTTTGTTGAAAAAGTGTGTTAAAAAGTTAGTGAACTTTTTGAGTGGCGATTTTACTAACTTTGTGAAAAGTGGTCCGATTTTCGAAAACGACATTTCGTTCGAAGCGTCTTGGCAAGACAATTTCAACGACGTATCGAGTGTCCGCGCGAAATGAAGTTTGACAAAGTTATTAAGAGTGCAAAAAGTGTATAAATTAAATACTTAAGTGTTTTAAAAAAGTGCCTAAAAGTGAACGGATTTTTACAAAAAATACGTCAAAAGACGCGGGCTGACGAGCCCCGTTGACGAGTGTTAGTGTGGTGAAAATCCGTGGAAAATTACGACCAGGATCGCGGGTGGTAGTTTTTCCTATAGTAAAGTGTACACAATATACGGTTCGTCCAGACGTGTTTGCGCAAAATTTTGCCCTTGGTCGACCTTGGCACGTGCCGGCCGGGCTTGAACGAGAAATTTTGCCCCCCCCTGGACCAACGGTCAACGGCTGTGACGTCAGCGGCTGCCCCCCCTTGACCAACGGTCATTTGCTGTGACGTCAGCAACGGCCGTAGGGGGCGTGACGTCACAGGCATATAGTGAAAAGTGAAAAAAGTGCCATAAGTGGAAAAGTTTTTGGACCGATTTGGAAAATTTTTGTTGATAAGTCGCGGAGCCGCCGTCCTCCGGCCATATGCAAAATTTTTTTGAAAAAAGTTCATAAACAAAAAAGTGAGTGTGCACGCGGTTTTTCTAAAATAACTTGGCGAAAAATGATCGGATTCGCCCAACCAAAGTGTTAAATGGTGCGGGACGATAATACCTATCGTTTGATACCCATATCGGGTAGCTTGGTGAAAAACCGAATTTTATATTAAGAGTTATACAACTTTTTTAAGTGTTTTTTCGAAATATAATGAAAAGTATGTGGCCAACCGAATCGGAAAAAACACCAACGTGTGCGTCGCCTAAATACCTTTCTGGCGAGTGGTCGAACGCCCAGATCGGTCCATAAACAAAAAAGTTATGGAAGTGTAAAGAAATTGGCGAATTGTTCAAAAAGTGTATAAGTTTTGGTGGAAACTTTGAAGTTGCACCGCGCGAAAACTACTGGGCCGATTTGATGAAAATCGAAATCTGAGTCGGGGCCAAGTAGTTTAACAAAGTGGCATACTCAGTTTGTTGAAAAAGTGTGTTAAAAAGTTAGTGAACTTTTTGAGTGGCGATTTTACTAACTTTGTGAAAAGTGGTCCGATTTTCGAAAACGACATTTCGTTCGAAGCGTCTTGGCAAGACAAACTCAACGACGTATCGAGTGTCCGCGCGAAATGAAGTTTGACAAAGTTATTAAGAGTGCAAAAAGTGTATAAATTAAATACTTAAGTATTTAAAAAAGTGCCTAAAAGTGAACGGATTTTTACAAAAAATACGTCAAAAGACGCGGGCTGACGAGCCCCGTTGACGAGTGTTAGTGTGGTGAAAATCCGTGGAAAATTACGACCAGGATCGCGGGTGGTAGTTTTTCCTATAGTGAAGTGTACACAATATACGGTTCGTCCAGACGTGTTTGCGCAAAGTTTTGCCCTTGGTTGACCTTGGCACGTGCCGGCCGGGCTTGGACGAAAATCTTGCCCCCCCTGGACCAACGGTCAACGGCTGTGACGTCAGCGGCTGCCCCCCTTGACCAACGGTCATTTGCTGTGACGTCAGCAACGGCCGTACGGGGCGTGACGTCACAGGCATACAGTGCAAACCCAAAAAGTGCCGTAAGTTGGAAAATTGTGGGCCGATCCGGAAAATTTTTGTTGGTAACTCGCGGAGCCGCCGTCCTCTGGGCGCATGCCAAAAATTTTCCGGAAAATCGGAAAAACAAAAAAGTGTATGTGCACGCGCTTTTCCGGCCATATCTCGTCGGAAAATTGCCCGATCCGGAAAATTCCAACGCCAAACGGTAGGGCCGTGAAAGACCAACCCGCCGGTGTGTGAAAATCGCAGATCGGAAAAGCCTGTGAAAAGTTACGAGCGATTTTCCACGAAAAATAGTGTTTTTCCGGAATAATTTTTCCGGGAAAATCGGAAAAATTCAGGAGACGTGTGTAACGGGTGCGCGGGGAAATTCGGCTTGTCTGGACTACCCGGACGTCCAAATCGGACGGTAAATAAGCGAACAGTGCAATTTCCAGTTTCGTGACGTCTAACTGCACCACCAAAGTACTAGAGGGCGCCACCTGTCAAAATTAAAATTGGTCTATCTCTGGAACCACTGGTCGGATCCGGACGGGCAAGTGTTCGCTGGAATCAGCATCGCCCCCGCTATCTGCCAGTGCTTGCCATCGTGGCCATTTTCGGCCGTTTCAGGGTTGCCAGTTTTTGACAGGTGGCCAAAATTTCAACTGTGCACCACTCCGAAACGGGTAGCCCCAGCTGAACGGGCAAGTGTTTGCTGACATTGGCACTTGCTCGGCTACCCAGCAGTGTGGCCAGCTTGGTCGAAAACGCTTGCGGCAGTGTTGCCAGCCTTGAGTGTAGTGTATCGTTTCGTGTCCGCGCGTTCAACGCAGAGTGCGACGGGCTGCGTCCATACCCTCGTATAAAGAGGTGCGCGCACGAACGGGAAAGTGATTCAACAACGCAGGGGATGGGCGACGAGGCCCAACCCCCACAAGTGAGTGGGCCGTACCAGTTGCGGTCAAGAAAAGGGTCGGTGGCTGTGATGCAGCCACAACCCATCGAGCGCCCGGCCACACCGATGATGGATGTGTGCTATTCAAGCGACGACGACGAGCTGAATAGCACCATCATCGCGATGCCGGAACCCGCGTCGGAGTGTGAGGCAGCGGAGGCGGCCATGGACCTGAGCCACCAGCAGCAGCACAGCCAACACCAACGGCATCCCCTGTCCCGGGCAACGCGGTAGTTGCTGGGCCCATCGACGCGGGAAGTTGTGCCCTGCTGATGGCACAGCTTCAAAGCATCGGCGCCCAGCTAACGACGGCGCTGGAGGAGCTGCGACTTTGCCGCGAGGAAAACGCGGCGCTCCGCCGCGAGAACGAGCTGCTGCTCACGGGCACTCGTTCGGTGCTTGAGCTGCAGACTGCAGCGAACGCAACCCTCCAGCAGTCGTCGGGGCAAGGCGGTAACCGGAAACGGCCCGGAAGCGCCAACAGCGGCTGAGGAAGCGCGAACGAGAACGGCAGCAGCAGCAGCAGCAGCAGCAGCAGCAGCAGCCAGCAGCAGCAGCAGCAGCAGCAGCAGCAGCAGCAGCAGCAGCAGAGCAGCAGCAGCAGCACAGCAGCAGCAGCAGCAGCAGCGTCAGCAGCAGCAGCAGCAGCGTCAGCAGCCAGCAGCAGCGTCAGCAGCAGCAGCAGCAGCAGCAGCAGCAGCAGCAGCAGCAGCAGCAGCAGCAGCAGCAGCGCAGCAGCAGCAGCAGCAGCAGCAACGCAGCAGCAGCAGCAAAGTTTGACTCGACGCGAACAGAGCAGCAGCAGCTTCCCCCACGACTGCAGCAGCAACAGCAGCAGCTACAACAACAACAGCAGCAGCAGCAACCGCAGCAGCAGCTTTGGACAACGGTGTAAAGGCCACCCGTCCCAGCGCAACGCCAACCGCAGCAACAGCAGCAGCAGCAGCAGCAGCAGCGCAGCAACAGCAGCAGCAGCAGGGTGAGGCGCTATGTCCCACCACAGCTCCGGCAGCAGCGACAGCAGCAGCAGCGCTCGCAGCACCAGCAGCAACAGCCGCAGCAGCCGCAGCAGCAGCAACAGCGTCCACAGCAACAGCGTCCACAGCAGCAGCGTCAACAGCAGCAGCGACCTCAGCAACAGCGAACACAGCAGCGAAAGCCGCCAAGCCCGAGCTTATTGAGGTTTCGCCCAACGAAGGTCAGGACTGGGAGAGCCTCTTGCTGCTTGTTCAAACGGCAGTCAGGACTGACGAGCGGTACAAGCCGCTTAAGGACCACGTCGTCCTGGGCCGTCGCACCAGTAAGGCGTTGCTGCGACTCACGCTAAGCCGCAAGGCGAATGCGCAGTATATGCTGCAACAGGTTCGAGCCATCGTGGGCAGTGCTGGAGTGTGCCGGCACGTCACAGAAATGACGACAGTTGTCGTCCATGACGTCGACCCGCTTGCCCGAGAAGACGATTTGACTTCGCGCTGCTCGACAGCAAGTTCGAGTCGGGAGCGGGAATTGTGTCCACAACGATGACAAAGATGACGGATGGCACCCAACGCGCGCACGTGCGACTGCCCGCGAAGTTTGCGAAGGAACTCGACGGCACTAAGATTAAGCTGGGCTTTTGCGTCAGCAAAATCAGAGCCGCGCCACCGACCCCTCGAGAGCGAGTGCGCTGCTATCGCTGCCTCGAGCTGGGTCACCGGGCCCATGACTGCCGTTCACCCGACGATCGGCAAACATGTGTATACGCTGCGGCGTCGTTGGGCACATGGCGAAAGTATGCACTTCTCAGCTAAAGTGCCTCAAGTGCGGTGGTCCACACACAATTGGACACCCTGACTGCGCCCGGTCGGCTCCACAATGACCCCACAACTGCGAGTAATGCAGGTCAACTTGGGCAGAGGGGAGAGGGCCCAGGATATTGCCCTCCAAACTGCCCGAGAAGAAAGTGGACGTGCTGCTGCTGTCGGAGCTGTATCGGCCGCCTGTTAACAACGGTCGATGGGCCTTTGACTGCTCAAAAAAGGTCGCCATCGTCGCTACTGGGTCGCTTCCCTTCCCCTACAGAGAATTTGGTGCAGCAACACACCGGGACTCGTCGCTGCCGAGATCGGCGGCACCACATTCCTCAGCTGCTACGCACCACCTCGTCAGCCTACCGACGAGTTCGAGCGCTTCATCGAAGCGGTGCAGCTCGAAGCGCTTACCCATTCACAAGTCGTGATAGCCGGCGACTTCAACGCCTGGCATGTGGAATGGGGAGCGAGCGCAACAGCGAGAGGGGGGAAGAGCTGTTTAGCGCCATACCAGCTAGACGGTTTTAAACCAGGGCACGACGAACACCTTTGACGGCAACGGAGCGGCAACAGCAAGCATCGTCGATGTAGCGTTTCGACACCAACCATCGCGCAGCCGGGAACGTGGAACGTGTGCGGTGAGTATTCGTATTCCGACCACCGGTACATCACGTACACAGTCGGCACCACAGTTCCCGTCGCAAACGAGCCTTCACCACCATCGAGAAGACAGCAGGGACGCATTCGACACGCGGGTCGGCGGTACAAGGCGACGCAGTTCTCGCAGCGAGCCTTCCTGTCGACGCTGCTGGACGAGCGGTTCTCAGAACGGGCGGTGAGTCATGAACGCATGGTCGAGATCATGCTCGCCGCGTGCGACAAAACGATGCAGCGGGTTACAACGTCGCACAGTGACCCCCATCGTGACCTGTTCTGGTGGACGCCGCTGCTCAGGCTGCTGCGAGAGAACTGCGAACGCGCCCGTGATCGAATGCAGCAGACCAGCGACCTGCAAGAGCGGAGCATCGCCGCAGCACAACATCGTACAGCGAGGGCGGAGCTGGGGAAGGCGATTAAGGCCAGCAAGCGGAACTCGTTCCAGGAGCTGATCGACATCGCCGAAGAGATGTGTTCGGAGCCGGATATCTCGTCGTTCTGTCCCACCTCCGTGGTGGACGGACGCCACCCGAGACGGAGCGGGACAGGCTCGAACACATTGTGTCCGATCTCTTCCCCCAGCACCCCCCTCGTCTGGCCAGAAGCGGCAATCATCGAGGGAGAGGAGCGGCCAGGAGCAGTAACAGATGTCTCGGACGATGAATTAAAACTCATCGCACGCCGCATGGCCAACAAAAAGGCCCCGGGACTCGACGGTATCCCGAATGCGGCAGTGAAAGCAGCCATCCTCGAGCACACGGGGGTTTTCACAGCGTTGTACCAGGACTGCCTCGCTAACGGCACGTTTCCTGCAGCGTGGAAGAGGCAGCGCCTTGTACTCATCCCGAAGCCAGGAAAACCCCAGGATTGAGCAGCTCGTACCGGCCCCTGTGCATGTTGGATGCACTGGGCAAGGTGCTTGAGCGCTTGATCCTCAACAGGCTGCACGAGCATCTCGAGGATCCGGAAGCGACACGACTGTCGGACCGACAGTACGGTTTCCGCAGAGGGCGCTCGACCATCGGTGCCATACAGAGAGTTGTTGAGGCCGGCCAGCGTGCGATGTCGTTCGGTCGCACGAACCGACGCGACAAACGCTTCCTACTAGTTGCGGCGCTAGACGTTAGGAATGCGTTCAATACGGCCAGCTGGCAGGCCATCGCCGCTGCGCTGCAGTCGAAAGGAGTCCCGGCCGGCCTCCAACGCATCATACACAGCTACTTTCAGGGCCGAGAGCTGGTGTATGAAACCTCTGATGGCCCGGTAGTGCGGTCCGTCACGGCAGGGGTTCCACAGGGGTCTATTCTAGGCCCACTCTGTGGAACACGATGTATGACGGTGTGTTAGACATCGCCCTGCCACCCGATGCGGAGATCCTGGGGTATGCCGACGACCTGGTGCTGCTGGTCCCAGGCACAACCCCAGACAGTGTGAAAGCTGCTGCAGAAGAGGCGATCACCTCAGTGATGGAGTGGATGGCTCAACACCATCTCGAACTGGCGGCCGGCGAAAACGGAGATGGTGGTCATTTCCAGCTCCAAAGCCCCGACGCGGATTACCGTCCGAGTAGGCGACGTGGACGTCACCTCGTCCCGCTCGATCCGCTATCTCGGCGTGACCCTCCAGGACAATTTGTCGTGGCTGCCGCACGTCAAGGAGGTCACCGAGAGGGCTGGGAAGATCGCCGACGCCACATCCAGATTGCTGCGAAACCATAGCGGACCAGGGCATCGAAAGCGAAGCTGCTAGCTTCGGTGTCCGAGTCCGTTATGCGGTATGCTGCACCAGTATGGAGCATGGAGCTGCAAAAACGTGAGCCTGGTCGCCTGCTGGAGCGTGTACAGCGGAAGATGGCACTGAGGGTGGCACGAGCATTCCGTACCGTAAGGTATGAGACTGCCCCCTCTGGCTGGCTTGACCCCCATCTGCCTGCTGGTGGATGAAGACGCCCGGTCTACCAGCGACGTGCCGTCAACCGAACTGACACGAGGGTGAACATCCGGAAGCAGGAGCGACAGGCCACGATTGAGGAATGGCAGCAAAAGTGGGATGCGGAAGCTGACACCAGCCGTACACACGCGTTGGGCGCACCGTGTACTTCCAGACATCGGCAGCTGGCAGTCGAGGAAACATGGAGATGTGTCGTTCCATTTGTGCCAGGTACTCTCGGGACATGGCTTCTTCCGGACTACCTGTGTCGCAATGGCTTCACATCGTCCCCTGACTGCCAGCTGTGCAGCGGAGTTCCTGAGACCGCGGAGCACGTGATGTTCGAGTGCCCAAGGTTTGCTGAAGTCCGGCAGCAGCTACTCGGCGAGGGAAGTACGGACCGGTCTGTCCGGAAAAACCTCCAGCAGCATCTATTGCGCGATGCCGAGAGCTGGAGCCGTATCTGCGAAGCTGCTAAGCGGATAACGGCTCAGCTTCAGCAAGCCTGGACGACGAGCGAGCAGCCCTCGCATCCCAAGCAAGCGAGCAGCATATGGAAGACGTTGCCGTTTGGAGGCACGGCGTGCGGGAAATCCGTCGAGCACGGAACGATCGACGGAACGCGAGCCGCCGAGCAGCCAGGGCTCGGCAACGGGAAGTGCAACGAGCAGGACGTCCCCCATCTCCACCACCATCGCCCAGAACTGCAGCACGCCGTGCGATCTTCGGCTGCGGCAGGCGCGGTTTAGAGCGAGAAGGCGTCAAGTGACTCAGGACGCGAGACGCCTGTATGGGGAGCACAGTCCTGCATCATCATCGTCATCGAGCAGCAGCGACGACGGATCAGACGGCCGAGGAAGCGCGGACATCGCAGCCGGACCGTCTGGTATGCGCAACCGCGCACACAATCGGGACGATGAAGTAACCAATGGCGGCCTGAATGCTGCGGAAGAAGCCGCCGCGGTTGAGGCGGAAGTTGCCTCCCGCTAGGAGTTTGGCGTAGTGAAAAACGGAGCGCATTAAAGCGTTATAGTTACCCAAAAAAAAAACAACAATACAAAGGGAAAACAGAAGTTACATTGGAATTTATAATAAAGAGATAGGTGCTTTATGCACGGCTGTAGAAACGGCATCTTAGCCGAGAAACCCCCTTCAGGTACGTCCTCGCGGACATGATTGTAGGGGTGAGGAGGGTTAAAATTTGTTAAAAAAATAAAACAACCCGTTTTAAAAAAAAAAAAAAAAAAAAGCCAGTTATCCCTGTGGTAACTTTTCTGACACCTCTTGCTAAAAACTCGTTATAACCAAAAGGATCGTAAGGCCAAGCTTTCGCTGTCCCGAAGTGTACTGAACGTTGGGATCAAGCCAGCTTTTGTCCTTATTCCAGCGTGTGGTTCTGTCCACACTGAGCTGACCTTTGGACACCTCCGTTATCGTTTTGGAGATGTACCGCCCCAGTCAAACTCCGCACCTGGCACTGTCCATGACGTGGACCGAAAGGACCTGTCCAGGAGTCTTCGAGCCGGGCGGCGCGCGGAACCGGGGCAAACGTGACATCATAAACGATCGACCGCGCAGAAGCAGTGCACACCACGAATGCACCGACGTACGCAAGCTTGTACCCTTGCGGGCCACGGCTCACGGTCGGACAAGCGGTACACGCTACACACGACGATGCTACGATGCAGTCTCCCCGGCGGCACCACCCCAGCGACACACTGGACGCTGAGCGAGAAACACGGCGCTTGGCGCGCGCAGGCGAACCGCCGCCACATCCCCGCCGAGCCCCCGTAGGAGGTGCGCGCACGATCCGGACCTGGGGCCCGCGCTTGTTCCACCCAATCATGTAAGTAAGGCAACAGTAAGAGTGGTGGTATCTCAGAGGCGAGCTCCACGAGGAAGCCCTCCCACCTATGCTGCACCTCCTATATCGCCTTACAATGCAGACTAGAGTCAAGCTCAAAAGGGTCTTCTTTCCCCTCCCGCTAGTGCATCCAAGCCCGTTCCCTTGGCTGTGGTTTCGCTAGATAGTAGATAGGGACAGAGGGAATCTCGTTAATCCATTCATGCGCGTCACTAATTAGATGACGAGGCATTTGGCTACCTTAAGAGAGTCATAGTTACTCCCGCCGTTTACCCCGCGCTTGCTTGAATTTCTTCACGTTGACATTCAGAGCACTGGCAGACACATTGTGTCAAACACCCACCCGGGCCATCACAATGCTTTGTTTTAATTAGACAGTCGGATTCCCTCAGCCGTGCCATTTCTGAATTGGCTGTTTGCTGTGCGACCGCGGGTACGGGCCAGCCTACCTTGCGGCAGGTGGAGCCACCGTTCCCGGCTGGTCGCACCCAGCCTTCAGAGCCAATCCTTGTCCCGAAGTTACGGATCCAGTTTGCCGACTTCCCTTACCTACATTGATCTATCGATAGAGACTCTGCACCTTGGAGACCTGCTGCGGATCTCGGTACAATCTGTTGAGAGTGTGCGTTATTACCATATAAAGTGTGCCCCAGTCTTCGATTTTCATGGTCCAAGAAGAGTGCATCGACACGGCAGTTGCGGCGGCCGTGCTCTACCAGACCGGTCCAACCATATCTCTCTGTGAGTGACTTCATGGTCGGTGTGGCTGTAAAACAGAAAAGAAACTCTTCCGATGCCTCTCGTTGGCTTCTCGAAGAAAAGGATTCATGTTGCCATGAAGCTACACACTAACCGTTCGGGTGCGGACAGCTAAACCCTACTAGCTGGCGCAAACGGGTACTCAACAGGCTCCGGAATGGTAACCGGATTCCCTTTCGCCCGACTGATGGGTTTCGACTGGATTCCCATGCGGCTTAGGATTGGCTAACTCGTGTTCAACTGCTGTTGACACGAACCCTTCTCCACTTCAGTCATCCAAGAGCTCGTTCGAATATTTGCTACTACACCAGATCTGTGCCATTGGCGGCTCCATGCCGGCTTGCTCCAAAACACTTCGACGCGCACCACCGTACCCTCCTACTCACTGGGGTCTCATCGCAGGTGGTTAAGCCCCCGATGCGCCATACCGCCAGCGGCAATGTATAGCCAAACGACTTGAGCCCATCCATTTTAAGGGCTAATTGCTTCGCAGGTGAGTTGTTACACACTCCTTAGCGGATGACGACTTTCCATGTCCACCGTCCTGCTGTCTTTAGCATCAACACCTTTCATGGTATCTAGGGTGCGTCGTTTATTTGGGCGCCGTAACATTGCGTTTGGTTCATCCCACAGCACCAGTTCTGCTTACCAAACTTGGCCCACTAGGCACACCGATATCTAGCCGGGATCGCCACCACTTAAGGGGCACCCGTCCGATCGTCGGTTGTAGAAAGGGTGGCGATCAGTAAAGAATGCCACCCATAACGTACCCATTTATAGTTTGAGAATAGGTTAAGATCATTTCGAACCTAAGGCCTCTAATCATTCGCTTTACCAGATAGAATAAGGTCGAACGCTACGGTGCACCCTATCCTGGGGAAACTTCGGAGGGAACCAGCTACTAGATGGTTCGATTGTCTTTCGCCCTATGCCCAACTCTGACAATCGATTTGCACGTCAGAATTGCTTCGGTCCTCCATCAGGGTTCCCCTGACTTCACCTGATCAGGCATAGTTCACCATCTTTCGGGTCGCATCCTGCGCACTCCGGGGATGCCCGCTGGTTGCAAGCACACGCCGTATCGGGACACCCTGGGATGGAGGGGTCCGACGAAGGCTTGCGCCAGTGCCGAACCCGTATCCCGCAACTCGAGTTGTGTCTTCGCCTTTGGTGTATCGAACGGACACACGCGGACGTTGGCACGACCCATTGGCTTGCGCGCAAGATAGACTTCTTGGTCCGTGTTTCAAGACGGGTCCCCGGAGGTGCCTCAATGCATGATGCATCATCGCCGAACGAAGGATTCGCGCGTCTTTCGGAGAAGACAGCGGTACTACCCCCTCTCGTTAGAATCCATCACCCTTCCAGCAGCACACCAGAGCTCGGTCGGACCCATTCGCCTTCCAGAAGGACTGCGCGGAGATCCCTGTCAGTGTAGAGCAGCTACCCTACCCTTACAGAGGGACCGTCCACCACGAGCTAGGGCAGTGTATGCCGGAGCGTTAGCACGAGGCCAACCGCTGTTGTAATGGATCGCGATGGCCGTTACTGCGGATCGATAAGTGCACGGCATTGCTAGTTTACCGCTGAATATCGCCGCCCGGATCATTGAGTTCAACGGGTTTGTACCCCTAGGCAGTTTCACGTACTATTTGACTCTCTATTCAGAGTGCTTTTCAACTTTCCCCTCACGGTACTTGTTCGCTATCGGACTCATGGTGGTATTTAGCTTTAGAAGGATTTACCTCCCACTTAGTGCTGCACTATCAAGCAACACGACTCCATGGAGCCGACCGTCTATCACCTCACTCTCATGCCTTCCACGGGCCTATCACCCTCTAGGTGGGAGAATGGGCACCTTCAAGTTGAACTTGAAGTGCACAGTGCGTGATAGATAACGGACCGTCCAGTACACGGAATCGGACAGGCACGTTTCCATGCCGTCCCTACGTGCTAGAGCTTTTCCCGTTTTCGCTCGCAGCTACTCAGGGAATCCGGTTGGTTTCTCTTCCTCCCCTTATTAATATGCTTAAATTTAGGGGGTAGTCACACATCCTTGAGGCCTACGTGGTATAACCGAGACGTCGTATTACGGCTACGCCCCGTGCCGTGGGTTGGATACTTGTATATGTAGGGCTACTTAGCGTGTTAGCGCAACGCCGTGTATGGGCACATGAGTTACAGCGACTTAGCTTTCCGAATCCCTAGACGAGCCGACTTTAGCCTGGAGAGTAGACTGCCGGTGGCCATCGGGAACGACGTAGCATTAGTTCGAACCATGCGGCTTGAACACACACCACAAACCCTACGCATCAAACACCACCAACACGAAACGCATCACCATACGCTCGAGAGTGTCCACTTTCAACGCCCGAGGACCCGCAGACGGGGACCAAGCACGTCATTATGCAACAGCGCCGCCCAGTGCGTCGGCTGACCCCGGCACCTTCGCGGACGGCCACTGTAGTTAATAAATGAGACTTTGGTAATTAGTAGGCACTCAC